>NW_026138113.1:7892500-7972500 GCF_025592945.1 Manacus candei
GAAGTATGTGATCAGTGTCAGCAGGGAGGGGAAGAAGTGTGGACAGGGATGAGATATCAGGGGACAGTGTAAACGTTGTAGTTACACCACTGTCGTTAAACAACACCAGAACAACCTCGACATGCAGCTCCTGCCTGTCTGAAGCAGATCCTTCCTGAAGATTTCTGGACAGAACACTGAGCAAAGATAGTTGTGCTAAGGAATTGGGTAATTTCTGTGCCATCTGATGTAGTGCTTGATAGGTAAGACTCAGTCAAAGCTGGAGGAAGAAGTAATTTTACATTCTGAAAATAGCATCACTTGGACATTTTTAGGAGGAGCAGTAGTTTGTGATTTGCAGAGGGCTGAGCTGGGCAGTTCACTGTTATGTTTTTCTAGAGTAAATCACAGTATTCTCTGTATGCCAAGGCTGACTAAGGAGGTGTCTCTCCAATGCGTAGATGTCATTGCAAAATAGGAGGTGTAGCATTCTGGGAAATGCTTCCCACTGTATTAACAGTGGATGCTGTGGATGCCAGGTCAACCTTCGTGCAACTTTTTTTGCATCTTAAACTTCTGTCATCACTGTTGTCCTCTGAAACCCTCTTAATTTTTGATGAAAATCTGTAAGTGGGAATTACCTGTGTTTTCCCTCAGTACCAGTGTGTACTGAGATTGAGAGAGAAGTAAGTAAAAGAACAACTTAGTGATTATGTTGAAGCAGCCTGGGCTTCATTGGTTTTGTTCATGTGGAAATGGGCTGTATCTCTGAGGAAGACAAAAACAAGTACTCTGAACACCTCATTAGTTTGTTGTTGAGTCTTCATTTTCTGTATTTTAATACTTTTTTTCATTAGTGTATGAGGTTAATGGTGATGCTGTGGTAACAATGAGAGAGCACAGTGGATGTTGCTATAGAAGGTGGTTACCCTCTGTTGTCTCTGAGATCTGACCTGGTTTCCTAACTGACAGAAGTGTTAGAATTAGGAGGGAAGATTACTGGCACGTTGAAGCACTTGCTGGTGTTCAGGAAGCCCTGTGCTTACCTTGGTAGTCAAGTCCGTGGTTAATACTGAAGGGTAACAGAAAGAAATTAGGAGGGCACAATTTGAAAATCAAATTGAAATAGATCGTTAACTAATCCTTCCAAATTTTATTTATTAATTTTGTAATTATACTGAATGAAATGCTCACAAGCTGCTCTGATTGCTTGGCTTACCTCAATTTATATTCAAATCTCAATAAAATACATTTCAGCCCTTTCTTAATGAGATGATGAAAAGTGCTATCCCGTGCAAGAGTAGGGGACACACATTCCAACATTACTTGCAGTCACCTGTTTGCTTTTTAATGTTGCTGTTGAATTAGTATTTAACTCAGGATTAAAGTATAAGCTGACGTATTTGAATAAGGATATGTTTAAGCCACGAGTTCTTAAAATTTAAAAAAAATATGGCCGCACAGTTGGTTAATGGAGATTTTAAAACTTGAAGGATGCTGAGCAACATCGTATTGGTGTTGATCAGAATCACAAAGCAGTGTCAGAAAGGCCCAGAGAGATACTGGAGTTCCCCCTGCACAGATGAATCATGGAGTGTGTTTGTGGCAGTGATGGAAGGGGATGGGTCTCACTCCTGTAAAGAGGTGCAGGAGCTGCGTGGGGGTGGTGATGGGCAGAGAGCAGGGAATTCCCCTTGGGAGCCTGCCTGGGACCACTCAGAAACAGCCCCTGGGAGCTGATGGTGTTGTGGTGAAGGGGGGTTAAAGAAACAGTCCTGCCCTTCACCCAGACAGGGCTAAAGCATTAGTTTTGTTGGCGGGCAGTTTGTTCCCTATGTGCTAGACAGCACTCAAACAGGAAAAAGTATTCCCCATCCTCAATGGATGCACTGTTTTATGAGGTAGCAAAGCTTTTAAATGCCAGCAAGAACTTGTCAGTGACTACCATTTGCTCACAAGTGTGTATCTCAGGTCACCTCTGAAGCTTTAAGTGGGGTTTATATTTATTATTTCTGAAAGGCAGATTTATGTATGCTTTTCACAGTCTTTTTCACCAAATAAGTGATTCATAATGACTGGATTTGGGTCAGATTTTCTAGTTGACTCTGGAGATCATTTTTAATGGTCTTCATTGTCAATTTTAAAAAAAATCCAAAACAAAAAGACTCTGCTTTTTGAATATAGGTGACTTTATAAAAAGTGAGCTAGAGTACAAACTAGGTTTGTTTTCCCAGTTAATAAAATGTGCTGTTAATGGGACAGTGAACAAATGTCACATTCACATGTTGGTATCTATCAGAGCAAATCAAGATCTACTGTTTGGCACAAGAGGTAAAAAAGCCTACACTGTAATAAAACTGTCACAGGATCAGTGTCTCCTGCTTTGTAAATAAACATCTCTGCTTTGCCTCAGTATTTCTGTAACATCCGGAGACTATTATCCTGTGCTGGTGCTCTGGTTCATTGACAGTTTCACTTAAACAGTTAAACAATAATTTGAAATGGAAAACGTTCTACCCATATTCCTTAACTCCTTTGTGGGTTCTTTTTCCCCCCAGTGTTTTTTGTTGGATTTTTTTTGCCAATTGCTTTAGTAATTGCGTCTTACTTTTTTGTTGCACAGGAAAATACCGAACTGCTCACAGACCTCATTCGAAGCCCAAAGTATCAAATGTTTTTGAGGTAGATTTTCAAGCAAATGGAGGTGATACAAAATCAATGGGCCGTTTTCAGTCAGAGGAGGAACTGTGGGCCCGCTTAGAAGAGCTCGAGAGACAAGAGGAGATCCTTGGTGAACTTGACAGGTACAGCACTGCTGTGGCACAGGCAGGGCTGGAGTTCAGAAAACTATAGGGGTGTGATGCTGTTGGTACACACAGGATCTCACTGTGAGTGCAAACAGCTGACCAGACTGATGCAGTTAAAATCATAATAGGTGGAAGAGGGGTGGAACATGAACAAAGCATGCATTGCAATGTCAAAGCTGCCAGAATCTGCCTCTGTGGAACCATGGCGGTCCAGCATTCTGGTATTTTATCTTAAAGAGGATAGAAGAGGGGGAAGTGAAATTCATTTCCCACAGGTTAGGAAAATCCATTGTTTCCAGTGTGGGAGTTACACATTTAGTGCTTAACAACACCCTTAGATCTGTTCTGATTCTGAAGCAATACATGTGTTGTTAGCCATGATGTCACAGTTTTGATATTTCCAGGTGACATGGAAAAGACCTAGTGATTGTTAGAGAGTACTAAGAAGTTCCACAGTCTGGCTAAAAATACAGCACCTGGCTAAAAAAAGTTAGGTTCAGGCTTGTTCATTATTTCACATGTTTGTGTCTCTCAAGAGCTTGAATTGCCACAGTTCACTTATATATTTTTCATTCCATAGGATGCCTGATACAGTTGAGACAAATGGAGAAGATGCAACCTCTTCTGAAGAGGAGAAGGAAGATAAGAGAATAGATCTGAATGGGACATATAGGGCAGAAGACTGTATTACTCAGGGCAACTTCCATAAAGAAGTAACAAATTCAGACTTGTTTGGGGGCCAAGTTAATGGCTCTACTTGTTATCACAGTGATGATGAAGATGACGTAGATGTTGGAGATAACTCTGTTCCAACTATTTTTTTCTCTCACACTGTTGAACCTAAAAGGGTTTGTATTTCATTATATTTTGTTCAAGAGGTTGCATAAAACATATATACCATAAATAGAACAGAAAATTCTAGCTCATGTAGATAAAGTAGAACGCTAACTGTAGGTGACATTTGGATATTTTTCAAATGCTTGAAACTCACTGTTTAAATCCTGCAGTTCAAATATGGTATTAAAAAAAATTATCTTCAAATGTCTAGCTTGCTGTTCTGGCTTCTGGCTTTGTAAAAGGGAGTATCCTGTCTAGGAGTTTTTAAAATTACCTTGTACCTGCCTTGAAATTGACCTTTGAACAGCTCAGCTGTTGAGCAGAGTTTGAATAAGCAGATTGTCATATATTATATGCAAAATACGTGCACATTAGTGCAAAGAAATGCCCCAGCCTAGTGCAAGTGGTAGAGAATAAACAGTTCATACTGTGAATGTTACTATTCATACATTTGTTTAACTTATCTATGCTTCCTAGTCCCCAGCTGCTCGGGTAGGAGAATGTCAGAAGCCAGTTCATCTGAAGCCTGGTGATTGTTGATTTTCTGGTCTAGACCGTTGTTTGTGTTCAATTTTCAGGTAAGAATAAACACAGGAAAAAATACTACTTTGAAATTCAGCGAAAAGAAAGAAGAGGCCAAGCGTAAAAGGAAGAACAGCAGTGGCAATGGCCACGCAGCTCCAGACCTGCCCAACATCAAAACCCCAGCAGACATTTACCGGTGTGTAATTCATGGCTTTGGCACGTGAGCTTCCTTCTCTTTTCACTTCTGTTCACCTGTGGTGTGAAACCAGCCCATGGTCCCCTGAAAGAAACAGCTGGAACCGAGTTTAGTACTTAAAAATGGAAGTTTATGGCTTCTGCATGGTTGCCGTTCTTGCATGTCCATAAAACATTTCTGAGCTTAACATCTCCTTTTCCAAATGGCAATCTATCGTTTACCTGCTTTTTCAGAGCTTCTGAAATTGAGGTAAATTTGCCAGTGCATCCTATGCTCAGAAAGGAATGCAGCAGTTATGTTATGCATTCTGGTTAATTCCATGTCATTTGCTTCTGTGTTTGTTTTCAAACAGAACCGATCAGATCTACCACTTTTAATATCCCTCTTTTCCCAGTTACTAATTTTCTGGGGTTTGCTTCTTCCTTCCAGTATCTTCAGAACATATTTAGGTCTTTGTTTGCCTAGTTTCTCTTGCATTTTTTCTCCCTGACTTCAGTACATCACTGTCTCTATTCTACATAAAAATTAGTGCTCACCTGTAGGACACCCACACACAGAGAGCTTGAAAAACAGTGTTTGGCTTACAGGATTGTATACAACACTAAACTAAGGTGACAGGAGAGCTAAACAAGTATTTAGGTTTGTAAAGATAAACACAGACACCTATTAGATTGGTTGATTAAGTGCTTGTGAAAATCACACTGCATTTCTATGTCAGTGTATTTGAGTACCTAAATATATTAAAAAACGTGTCACAAAGTGTGAAAAGTAAAACCACATCCTGTAATTGCAGCTGCTGAGGCTGAAGTAAAGGATTCTTTCGTGGTGTTCTCCCTGAGCTATGTGAGGGAACTCCATTTTCTGTGGAGATATATTCCCATAAGTGCCTGATGAATAAAGCTGTTAGAAACAAGTAACACCCTTAAAACTCATCCAGTCATTGGGCTCCTCCTTTATGAGTTTGATAAAGTTGGCATTGTCTTCTCTTTCTCTTCCATCCAACCCTGACTTGTTTAAGGCATGGAGATGAAGTACAAGCTGTAGGAAGAGCTGGTTTTGTCAGTTTACAGTCTGTTAATACTTGAAAAGTGTCTTGCTGTTGATATGAACTTAAAAGCTGATTTTTAAATTATTTTTTTTAACTTAAAGCAGAATATGACACTTGTCAGGAAAAAAGCTCCATCCTTTCCACCTACAATGAATGTTTTTTGGTTTTTTATTCTACATTTGACAAGGACTCAACTCTAGAATACTTTGTGACATTGTGATCTTCTGAATCCCTTTACAGAAACAACCCTGATAATCGTTTAGCTTACCTTTCTTCTAACTTTTTGTAACTCGCATTATTCTGTTTTCTAACATTTTTCAAAAAGCTATACATTTTCTGCTGAAAGAATGTACCACCTTAATGCTTGAATCAAGGGCATAACAGCATTTGCTCTGCAGAATTGATTCTTGTGCACTGGTAAATAAAATGCCTCAGAAGGTACAGCATTGTGATTCTGCGGCAAAAAAGTTGGAAAAGCACATCGTAATTAATTTGTACAAAAGACAAAGCAAGATCACTGTAAATTTGTCATCTGATCCTGAAATGGTTTATTAAAGCTAACATTTTCCTTTATAGAGTCTTTGTTGATGTTGTGAATGGAGAATATGTCCCTCGTAAATCAATTTTGAAGTCTCGAAGCAGAGAGAACAGTGTTTGTAGCGATACCAGTGAGAACAGTGCTGCTGAGTTTGATGACAGACGAGGAGTTCAGAGGAGTATTAGCTGTGATGAAGCTACTCAGAGTGACAACAGCGAAGGCATACTGGAGGAAGAGGAGGAGGAGGGGCAGCAGCAGCTACTGAAAAAGCTTCCTCCCTCTTCAGGGACAACTGAGGTACAGTTTTTAATTAATTATTGATTGTTGGCAGGGATAAAAATGAGAAATCTAATGACTGTAGTTGCCTATACCATGAGTTTGATTTCTTTAAAATAATTTTCTAACTCCTACCTAGTTTGCTTCAGAAGGACATTATCAGGTGACAGGCATCTGTCACACACATCCCAGGGACAGAGGGGAGGAGCAGTTCAGGTGGCTTCTCTGATACCTGAAGCTCTTCCATAAAGATCCCACAAAGTAGTCACTTCCTGGTGTTACTGAAACCAGTGTTCTGTCTGCTGGGTCATCCTGAACATTTCACTGCAGGACATACAGCAGGATTAAAAATAAAAAAGAGAAAACTCTGTGCTTTGTAGCTGATGAGAGAGAAGAGTCGATTCTCTCACCTGTGTCTCACAGCTAATAGACAGCTAGTTTCCAGCTGGTGGTTTTTAAGTTTTAAAACACATAGATATCAGCTGAGTCATTATTTTGACTTGCCAATAGCAGAGAAATTGCCCAGTGGAAGGAAGCATTATACTGCTACTCATCCCATTCCAGGCTGGGGCCATTAGTGATCCCAAACAAATCCATTTTCACATGTTTGAAAAGTTCAGAGCTTCATCATAAAGAAAAGAGACTGTACAGTATAAGGAAAAATTTACAGTGGTTTAGTGACCGGGTGAATACAAGAATTCAGTGTAGAAATTCATGGCATAGCATATGTAAGAACTTGACACTAATTTTTTCAAACTAGATAAAACTTGAGTTTTCAGTAGTTCCCAATGCAATGGGCAAGTTCAATGAAAACACTATTTTTAGAAAAATTATTTTTTGACAAGAAATGAAGTCCTCATAAAAGCTATTGTTTATCATCATTTTTCATACAAACAGCTGTAGGGGAATCTAGGCAGGATGTGAGGATTCATGGTGGAAGATTTATCTGTACAGTTAGCACTTCACGTTGTATACCTTCTGGAATATATTTGCTATATTTTTATAAAACATCTAAGTACACTTTAGATGTTACCCATCAGTCCATTATCTGAATCTGACATGTTTATTCTCTACAATGTAATGTATTTTCTAAGTAACTGAAAGAGAGTGAGCAAAACACTCCAGTCAGACGTCCCTTCGTAAATGCTGTTGTTTTGCTTTAGTTTGTTTCTGTGGGTGTTTGAAGTACATTATTTCTCCATTATCATTTGCAACACACTAACTTTTTTTTATTTCTAATTTTACCGCAGTCATCTTAGTTTGTATTTTGCTTACCTGGTTTTGAAAATGAGCTGCTTGTTAGAACAACACAGTTGTGTACAGGCACAGCTTTAGGCACACTCTGTCTACTGGAGCAGAAAACAAAAAAACAGTGCTTTTTTGCAGGTCCTGCAAGAAAAGAATGGCTGGTTTGTTTTGCTTTGTTTTTCTTGGTAACTGAGTTATGAAAAAGCAGAACTAAGCATAGTGACTAAATCTGGTGTGCATTCCTTTGTGCCCAGTATGAGCATCAGACCTTGGATATGAACTGCTTCCCCTTGTCCTTGGGCATTCTGAATTTTCTGTTTTCAATACACAGTGGATGATTTGTTCTTAAATATGTTTATAAAAGTAGTTCTGAGCTGCTTGTTTCCCCGTGTTTTCCAAGAATCATCGTCATTTCTTAGCTAAGTTAAAAAGGATTAAGTCATATAATCAGCTGCATATAAATTATAATTTTTAAACATTACATGTTTTTATTAGACCTTTTATAGAGAGAAATAGTTGGAAGCAAGTTTGCTGTTCTCTTAAGTATAAATTGCTTTCACCATTTTTTGATCATATTTGGTAAGGAGAAAAGAACAAACAAAATATGTGCTTGCCAGTTCATACACAGTGTGTCAGCTTGATGCAATTAGAAGACCCTAAGTCATAAAACATGACGTATGATGGAAATGCTGACATACTTCAACTTTGCAAAGTCTCTCCATTTCTGATCCAAAATGAAACTGTGTATTACATCAGCTGTTTTATTTCTTGAGCATGTGTCAGTGAGGAAGCAAATTTTTAGATCATTTATGCAGTAGGAATGAGATTAAGTAGTACTTTTAAGACACTTTCAGTCATCTCTGAACAAGCTATATTTTGAGGTTAATTACAATTTGGTTACTTATGCAGGGAACAATCATTGATTTAAAGATATTTCTTTACTTTTGATTAAAAGAAATAACAATCCTAATCAGGCTAATATAGGGTAATGACCTTATGGGCATAGCCTCACATTTGCATTTTATTAGCTCATTTTGAGTATTCTCTTCTGTTGTAGGCATTTTCCGGAACTGTTATAGAAAAGGAGCCTTTGTCTCCCTCCTTAATACCACACCCAGTCATCGCTCACCCAGTCCTGCCGACCATTCTGGAGCGAAAATCAGAGGAGGTTTTGTCCGAGGCTCCAGAAGAAACTACTAAGAGAATTTCAAAATTCAAAGCTGCCAGGATGCAAAAGACTAACTAAGCTGGCTGAAGCACCAGTACTCTCGCCTAGTTTCACATCTCTTGAGGTTCTGTAGAGCTCCCTCTGTAACACCCAGCTAGTTAACAGGTCATCCAGTGGTAATTTGGCATCGGTTATCTCTGAAACTTTTACTGGCAACATTAAAAAAACAAACAGTTCAGCGTTGGAACACTTGAGTATTCACCTTATTTTGTCGGTTTCCCTGTGTGCTGTCAGCACCTTTGTATATGTTTGCCTTACGATAGCAGCACTTGGGTTCTTTTTCGAAAACTGTTCCTTACATACATTGTTTTTGTGTTTAAACCTAAATACAGGCAGTTTTGTGCCAGCTGTGAGGTTCTACATACCATATGGACCATTTTAAGGAAACTTTTCACATTTCAAATAGGTTCACCAATTATATTGCATTACTTGCTTTAGCATTTTAAGACACACTTGTATTCACATTGCTGTAGGTTTTGCAACTAGATGTCTGCTAAAAGTTTTTTTCCTTCTTTCAAACCTCTCTGATCTCTCACTGTACAGATCTGTAAAATGCCGGGTTCATGTACATTGCAGGGAAGTTTCTTTGATGGAAAAGGGTATTTTGTAAAATTAAATTTTCAGTAAAAAAGCTGTGAAAGTTGTGTGGGTTTTTTTTTTTTGCTTTACTACTAATTTGGAAACGCCACAGAGAGGTTTTTATTTTGAACTTGCATTTCTGGCTTGAAATGTTTACTACCACATGGACATAAAAGCAGTCCATTCTCTTCTGCCATTGTGTTTTAACCTCCTGCTAATGAATGTCCATGGAAATTGAATGCTCTTAAGGAGAGAAGCATAAACTCAGACTCTTGATTACAAAATCTCCTAGTTCTTTTGTATACTCAGAAAACATTGTAATTGTCTTGGGAATGCCCAGAGGGAGTCAGCACTAAGGAAAAATGTCTTAATGCTTTAGCTTTATTTCAAAATGCAACAGCACTGCAGCACTCAGGGTACAGTTTGGTGTATCCTTCTCATGACTGAGAGCTGTCCTGGCTTTAAGAGTCCCTGCCCAGCAGCTCCTTCCAGTCTTCTTGCCGTCCCTTCATTTTGCTGAGACAGCTTTTGTCGGGGCCACCCCTTGAATGATAGCTGGTGACACAGATGGGCTTAAAAAACAAACTACTGGGTTTGGGTTTTCGGGTTTTTTTTGGTAGTTGTGTGTAGTTTTTTGAAGCTAGTGAGTTTCCTAATGTCTTTCTCACCATGTCTGTATCAGCACAGTTAGAGGGGTAGTTATGTTGAGCAAGGACAAGGAAAAATGATGGCAGAGGACATGGGAGCTGGAGTACCTTGAACTGATGGTGCTCTCCAGCTGACATCATCAAACCACAGCCTGAAAAATGAGGCAGAAGGACTTGGGAGGTGTAAGGAGGGATTTGCTTTCAGCCACAATTCTGTGGCTTTGTAAACGGGGCAGCCTGAGAGCCAACAGCATGTGGTTTTCCCAGTCTTGGCCATCCCTGAGCCCGGCATCAGCTAATGCCGTTTCCTCACCTTCCCCTAAAATAACCACACCTTGCACTCGTATCCTTTGCTCTCAGATCACAGCAGGTGAGCTCATAGTGCAGCTTCATGCATGAAAACACAATCACCAGCTCCCCCCTTTTCAACACTCTTTTTCTCTCTGTGCTTGGGACTTCTTTCTGTAAGGTGACTTCTAAAGTCGGCTGCGCTCCATCCAGCTCCATGTTCCCTGCCAGGTGTTCGGGAAGGCGCTGTGGTGTCCTGGGCAGGAAACGCTGGCAGCAGGAGGGCAGGAGTGGCCCACAGCCGTGTCCCTGCCTGGGGGAGCAGCCCACCAAAACTGGGGGGCCACATCTCCCCCTCAGCACGGAGCAAAGTGTGTTTTGCTCTAAGGAAGACTGAAGGGGAAGCTGTGCAGCCCCGCTGCGCCTGCACCACACTGCCTGGGAGGGGGCAATCGCCGTCTTTAGCAGATCCTGAGAATCACGTCGAAAGTGTTAATCATTAACTTGATTCATGCTCAAATGCGGATTTTTTTTTTTTTAAAGCATATTGCATTAGTACTAAAATAAGCCATCAATGCCAGTCCACCCTCTATTCACGGCTAAATATTTAAAGGAGGTTATTTATAGCTTCTTTAATGAATTCTTGGCTAAACAAAATGAAATTATGTCCTAGAAAAGTAGAAGCTATTTTGTAACCAGAACAGTGCAACTGTAAAATATAGTTCCATGAATATGTATTTTAAATAACAAGGGGTTGAGATCCAAGACTACCAGACATGGGTAATTAGAGGGAAACGGAGAGAAAGAAAGAAAGAAAGAGAGAGAGAGGAACCCCTTTAAAAAGATTTATTTAGATATCTTCTGAAATACTTCCCACTTCTAGTTACTTCAACAGAACCAAATGCCCCTTGTCACCATAGATCAGTTTCAAATCAAAATTAATTCTTTGCTTGTTTTCTTTTTTCCTCCCCTCCCCTTTTTTCACATCCCTACTCACGGGAAAAAGTAGGATAAATGCACCTTGGGTTTTAATGAATTATGGCCTCGGTTCAGGGAAGCATCCTTACTCAGGAATGCACTTTGGCATGTGCTTATGTCTCAAAGATTTTGTAAAGAAGAATGGATTTAACCACATGCTTAAAACTGAGCACATGAGTGTTTTCCCTAATAGGGAGCCTGAGTGTGTCTGTGCCTCTCTGCAGTATATTTAATTGTCAGAGGGCTTGGGGGCTGGAATGAGCCTTCATCTTTGGTCTCTTCACTCCAGCTTTACCAGCAGACTCACTGTGCAGTGCCTGGAGCAAGAGAGATGGCTGTAGGGGTTTTATAGAATGTTTACAAACACCAAACAACAACAGCAAAAATTAATTAAATCTATCAAAGCAGATAAAAATCTAAACAGTAAAAAATGATCATGTGAAGGCCTATCTCTGCAAGGACCTAAAATCTGCTTTTTGTGCAACACTGAAGCCAACAAGTGGCTGCAGATGACCACCAGTGCATGGGTGAAGCAAGCACGGGAGGGAGCAACAGTTCCTCAAACCCAAGGCACGTAGGGATCCTGGTGGTAAATTAATCTGTTGATGAGTATCTTTTTGCCCCCAGTGCTGCAGTTAGAGATTTTACTCACTTATATAATAATAAGGGGATGTTTTAATTCTGAAAATCCTTTGGTGACTTTTGCTGCTGCTGCTGCTGCTGGAAGGGCTGGATCTGCCAAGGAGTGCTGCCAAGGGCTCGACATGAGGCTGAGGAAGGGGTATTGGTTCTTCCCAATGCCTCCCAAAAGCTCTTGCATGTTCTCAGCAGGAAGGATGTGGCCTGGCCACGCTGAGGCAACTCTGGCAGCTGGTCACTGGGGTGGCACAGGAACACATGCTGGAGGGAGCCCCATCCCTGTCCCAGTGTCCCCAGCCTGCTTGGCACAGGTGAGCAGTGCCAGGTGAGTGCAGCCAAGCATGACTGCACAGGTAGAAATGCAGCAGCAGAAAACAGCAGGGGAAAACGTTTTTGCACAGGATGTCTTTGGTCTAAAATGAGAGTGGTGGCAGCAGCCAGCGTGGGCACTGCACAGCCATGGGGACAAGTCAATGTTCCCCAGCAGTGTCGTGCTGTGCCCCACCACCCCACACAGCCCCCTGCAGGGCTGTGATTGCATCAGTTAGGCACTGCAAATCACCTGCTCCTCTTCCATTCCTCACTGGGAGAAAAAAATCTACTCTTTAATCTTCTTAACTGGCCACAGGTGTGTTGAGTACCTGCCCATACCCAAAGAAGGGGTTGTGTGGGGGGACATTTCCCCTCTGGTGCTGAGGTGGTCTGCTCAGGAGGAGCTGAAGGAAAAGGCAGAAGATGCTGTGCACTCAGTGGAGCTGGGTCAGTCCTAGAGCTGAAGCCTGTCCTGGGCCAGTGGAGCTGGAGTCTTGGTTCGGAGGTAACTGGATCCACTTCTCTCTCCCTGGTAAGACGAGTTGCACTTCCATTGCTCACTTAGAGCATCTAAACCAGCAGATTTTTAGATGTTTTGTGAATGTCTAAACCAGCTGTTTTGGCTGTTCATTTTAACTAAGTGATTTATGCCGAAAAAAAAAAAAAAAAAAAAAAGAAAAACCTAACAAACCCCGAGCCGGGATTAAAAGAAATCAGATGTGCGCATTTGGAATGCGGCGCTTCTGCGTTACAAATAGCTGCGCTCTAACCCACATTAACCCCATGATACGTGAATTTTGCCAACTCCCGCTGCGCCTTTTAAATCAAATCCAGCGAAATGGGTTTCGGGTGTGCTGCGAGCGGTTCCCCCTTGCGCGGGTGCGGGAGCGGGAGCGCGCCCGGGCGGGCTGCAGTGCGGGCGGCGGCCGGGAGGGGGCAGCGGTGGGCGAGCGGCCGCGGAGAGCTGCCAGTCAGCGCCTGATTTATTATTCATTTGTGTTATAGGTGGGGTGTGCAGACAGTTACTGTAATAATTACCCGGACTGGAGCGTTTCCTTGGCAACCGGTGGTTTTTTTTTTTTCTCCCCCCCCCCCCTTCATTCATGCTGTTGCGGAGAGTACGCCTGTAAAGCATGACATTGCTGTATTCGGGGGTTTGTTGCCCTCCCGCTGCTCCGGGTTTGAGGTTAGTTACAGCATCACAAGGTGCTCTCGAGCATAAAAAGCTCAGGCTGGGATTAAAGCGCGCAAGGAACGCCAGCGCCAAGTCTTTCCTTCCGCTGTCTCACTCTTAAGTAACAAGGTTATAAAAATGCAAATGCCATCTTGGGGTTGTTAATAACTAATATTGGAAAGAATTCCTGCAAGTTGTAAAACATTTTTTTTTTTTTTTTTTTTTGATAAACAAAACCAAGCCCAGGTGAGGTGGCTCCTTGTGTTTTACACCGGTCTGGTGGAAATAATATTTGCTAAAAAGGGACTTGTGGCTGGATCCAGCCTTGCGGTGTTTGGCGTCATAAATCAATGGGAACTGCTCCATGCGGCTAATGATAAGGTGGTATTTGTTGTTTATCCCGCTTTATGGTAATGGTTTGGGAGGAGGAGGGTGCTGTGTCCTTCCTGAAGGAGCAGGAGTAATCCTTGATGTGGTAACAGAGTAACAGAAACCACATCTATTATCAGAGATCTATAAATGAATCATATTATCCTACATTTTTAGGCTTACTAGAGCGCTCATTTTCAGAAACTTACATCAAGCACTGTGCAGGGATGAAAAGTAGTATTTTTCCATCCCTGCTGCACGAGGCAGAGGGAATTCATGATTCAATCTCGCACCGAGATGGGGAATTTTCAGCCTTTAAAATTTTGAAGATGCTAAAACATGATTACATCTAGGATTGTAATCTGCTGGCGCTGTGCTCCTCTCAGAAGGGTGGGCTGTGGGTTAATGGGGCTCTGCCCATGCTCTGAGATCCTGGCTTGTCCGTGCAGTTATCTCTTGGAAAGGTTAATGATGATACTAATGTAAGACCAAAAAACTACATCCCCAAACCATCTAACCCCGGGTAAATCCTCTCTCTCTTCCCAGCTGCCCAGTGCTCACCCGTCCAGTGTTACACCTGTGCAGACAGATCCCTGTGGGGACTGCTGGGTGATAAATCCCAGCTTTCAGGCCACATTGTGTCATTAGTAGCTGGTGAGGAAAGTTGGCATTGGCCTCTGCCTGGGTTGAAACGGGAGGTGGATGTCCCACAGCACCCAAAGCCAGGCAGCCCCTGGCAGTGACGCTGTGGGTGCCTGCAGACAGCTGCCAATCCCAAATGGACTGGGAGGCTCACAGGGGCTCACAGCAGAGATTACCTCTGCTTCTGGAGAGGGAACAGGGCCAAGCATTGCAGGGTGATGCTGTGGGTCCCACCGGTGCTGCTCTGGGGCCATGTGGGGATTGGTATGAGCCCCTGTGCAGCCCCCCGTGAGCCATGGCAGCTCTAACATGGGGCATCCCCCACTTTCTTCCCTCTGCCAAACCCCATCCCACCCAGCACACACCCCTCAGTCCCTGCTGGGGCCAAAGGAGCTGCTGGGGGCTGCGCTGCCAGAGGTGCCCGGGTGAGCTGGCTGCCATACTTGGGTTGCCATCAATGCAAATCATTTACGCTAATTCCTTCAGATTTGGATTTAAGTTTTAAAGAAAGCTTCAAGTTACCTCAAAATAGCTTAGTAATTATTTTAATAACTTGTGTGAGCAGGAACAATACCCACAGTGTCAATTCTGGCTCGCAAAATGTTTTTTTCAACTGTTCTGAGGAAAAAACAGCGAACAGTTCAACAGCTTAAATACAAGCGAGTGGATCTCTGGAGATTAATCTGTCTGGTGTTCCTCAGGTAAAGACTTCTGCACAATTTAACAAAGGAAATAATTTTCCTATTTTTATAATGCATGTCTCTCTGTGGTATAAATTACTAAAACCACGCTGCTTATCCTCAGTAATGTTATAGATGCAGATAATTTACTGTGTATCACGTTATCAGTTCATTAAAGAGATGCAATAAAATCATTATTTACTAAGAAACAGCAACCCTTGCAATATCTTGTCAGAGAAATTGGCTGATGCAAGAGGATCATATTTAAGCCTATATTCACAATAGCCCTTTAAACATTTCATCTGCTTCCCACTTGAGTTGCGGGAGGGAGCCGGTATTCCCGCAGCCCTTCGGCAGAGGCGGCAAAGTTGAGCACAGCCCGTCCGGCCGCCCTACCAGGGCTCCGTCCAGCACATCACCCCCCTTCCCCAGGCACCCCACGACCCCTGGGCTGGGCCCTGCTGTGCTTCTCCCACCCCTGCCTCTGCCAGAAGGGTGCCAAAAATATTAAGGGAGGTTTAGGCATTTCCTACCCCATCCCCCTCTTCTCCTCTGCCTAAAGATTACTCTGCATCCTAGACAAAGGAAATATTTAAACTGTTAAATCTGAACAAAGATACAGTCTGCGTATGACTTCTCTGAAGCCCTATAAAAATTCTTTAAAATTGCCTATTCACTCAAATTTACTGAGTGTAGCAAAAATGTCAAAGGCATAAAGTCAGAGAAGATTGAATAAAATAATGCAGAAAGACAGATTAGTCATGCACAGACCCACACAGCCTTTCACAGCACACAATACCACTTTTTATTACCGCTCTATCTTTACAAAGACTATGTTCAATACATAGAGGATGATACATGGTCAGTCATGTAATCTGCCTTTGATTCCAAGACTCATTTATCTGGGCCCTTTTCACAAAGACATTGATGAGAGATTTCAGTGTTTTCAGTGCATTGTTTTATTTATCATATATAATGGCTGGTGGAAAAAAATAGGAATTATGTCACAGATCCTGCATAAAGGAGTTGTATAAAAGACTCTGTGACAAAGTTTGGTAAAACACATAGTGGCTCAGCTCAGGCGCGCTGGTTTCTCCCCAACCCTGTCCCCCTCCTCAAGCACTTTGAATATTGACAGCTGTCAGAAGCCCCGAGGAGGGACACTGCCCACAGCCCCTGCCTGTCCCTGCAACCCTCACAGAGCTGTCTCAAAATTACCAATTCTTTTTTTTTTTTTTACTTTTAAATTTGAGCAATATTTTAATTGTTATTTTTAGCGATCTGGATTTATTATTTATACATTCACCAAAAAAAAGAGTCAGTCACAGTTTTGTATCTTGCAAATTTAATAAAGAACAGCCCTTAAGATAGAATTTCTCAGCCTGCCAGGATTGACAAAAGCCAGCTAATGCAGAAATGTCAACAGCAAACCTCATCAGCAGCCCCACCATGCCTTGCAATCAAGGGAAAGCTATGGCTTTACATAAACAATAATATATAGCTATCTAAATATCTGTGTGTGGAGATGCCACCCGAGAGGTGGGAGGAGGAAGGGATGCAGAGTCTGGGCTCGGCGCTGCTGGGTCTCTGCTGTGTGCACATTGGGGTGCTCTTGAGGAGAAGGGGTGAGAGCTGATGCTCATCCTATGGGATGTGGAGCCAAACCCAGCACTTGGAAACACAGCAGTAAATCTGGAGTGAGCCCATTGGAGTTGTTCCAGGTTTATACTAAGCAAGTGGGGCTGCTTTGCCCCATTGAATCTGCATTTTGTGGGTACAGGGGATTTGTTTTCTTCTGTGTAGTGAGCGATGGGAGGTGGTTGGACCAACCTCTGCCCCCCACCAAAAATACAGCCAGTGCCACCCTGAGCAGGCAGAGCTGCCTGGGGGCAGGAGTGAGGTTCTATTAAATACCAGAGCATTGGCTGGCGTGCACTTAAATCACAGTCTTACTTTCAAAAGGTCTTTCAAAAAGTGTGCCTCTAGCTTGTGGCCAAGGGAGGTTTTCCCTGAAAGCAGCTGGATGTGACCAAAGGCTGGGGAAAGGGCGGGAGAGCCACAGCATATTGGGATGGTACCGTGCAAGAGCATCCCTACCTGGTGCTGCAGGGCTGTGACATCTTGGGCAGGGCCTGAAATAAGGGCCTGAGTTGTGAATTAGCTGTAACTCCAGCAGCTTTAGACCCGAGTGAGGTCTCCGAGGGAGCAGGCAGAATGGCTGGGTTTGGAAATTATGTAGCGGCACTGTACATCCAGTTGTGAGTTCTTCTGTGGGGCTGGCAGAGATAAATCACAGAGGTATCCTTGACAAATATAGTAGCTTCCACTCAGGGCACAGTGTTAACCCGCACTTAAGGCTGAGGCACATGATTTAATAGGGAGAGACTTGGCGGCTAAAGAAAAATCTCTTGAAGAGAAAACGGGATGGCGAGGTCAGCGGGGTTGGGGTGATGGTGCCAGCCCCAGGAGATGGACACCCTGAACCTGCTGTGGGTGTGTCCCTCGTGGTCTGGGGGCCAGCATGAAGAGGTGCCAGCTTGGCATGGGTGGGCAGGGTGCTGCCAGTGGTCCTGGGAACTGTGGCAGGGGGCTCGGATGCTGAGCTGGGGCTGCCCCATGTGTTCTGCCTGCTTCTGGCTCGGTCCCTTTAACCGTGGGGAGTGATGGAGAGCCCAAAGCTGCCTCTCGGCGAGGTCCCTGTAATATAGTGCTGTGCAGCTGCAACTTAGATCGTGAGGAAAACAAAATGGGCCGACTGAAATGGAAACTTTTGTTACTTATAATGTTAATGAAACCAGTTTATCAGGCAGCGCAGAGGAAGTGGAATATTTAGTGCCATTTAATGTCTAATCATCAGCATTTCTTTGAATAAATCACATTACATTGTCTAAAACCTGAAAAGACGAAGCTGTAATAATTTTTAATATGTTGTAGTTTCATTAAAGGGACACCCTGTTTACCATCTAGCCCTGTGTGTTTTGGGGGTGGTTGTATGTAAAGTGGAAGTGTATTTGGAGGGTTCTGACATGGCTTTGTGACACGGTGACTCGGCTGCGGCGTGGCCACACCACAGATCTGGGGGTCCCCGTTCGCTCACAGGTGGCTGGGTGCAGCCTGGCTGCTGCAAATTCTTGGTCAGGCTGGAGGTTTAAGAAGTGGCCTCAGGTTCTTTGGATCTGTACTCTGGTGGCTTTTTAATTCAGCAGAAATATTTCCTTTCTCAAGGCCAAACCGCATCCTTCCCATTTCCTCCCATGGCATCCCAGCACCATCCCACTGTGAGCTGGGGGGTTTGCATGTCCTACCTGTGAGCTGGATTGCCCATGCAGCTTCTTAATCCACCAGCACACCCTTGGCACCTCTCCAGCAGCCAACCTGCCCCAGTGCCCTGCTGGGCATCCCAGCTGGTCCCACATGCCCCTGGTGCCCCTGGTCCCTGCTCAGGGCATGGCTGTTTGCTGCCAGCCACACCAGTGCTGGGCACAAGCACTTTGCAGCCCACGAAGGTTTGGTTCTTGCCCACCAGTGTCTTGCTCATGGTAACTTCTAAGTGAACTGCAATGAACCTATAAGTCATAATAAAATGAAATGATGACAGTTGTCTTCAAATCCATTGATTAATGGAAATACGGGTAGCTGGACACAGACTATATGGTTATAAATGGTGCTGTCAAAATAAAATAATTATTGTATTAATAAGGAAGCTGTTCAGCATTGGCCCTACTCTACCTCTAAAAATATTTCAGCCCTTGATGTGTTTTCTGTTCCATGATACATCATGTGTTTTCCTGACGAGTGGCTCGGTGGTGTGCGTTTTAATACAATTACTGTTTAGCAATGTGAGTCCTTCAGATCCTGGTACACGCACCACAGCTGCAGATGGATTTTTTTATTGACTTAATACTAGTTCTAACTAGATCCTGAAGATTGACTAAGTTGGTAGAGCACATACCACTTTCAAGCAGGAATGGGAAAAAACTAGCATATCTTATTGTACCTGAAACACTCTATGATATGTACTAAATATTATGACTACTGCGAGCCCTGCAATAATTGATTCACCCACACAGCCATTTAGTCTGTGAGCTGTTCGTTTTACAAATTCTACAATCTTTTAGAAATTCTTTCAGTGAAGAAGATTGCTGCCTGGCCTCAGATTCATTATGGTGATTGAATCCTCTTCAATAGAGAACTGTTTAAAGAGAGCACATCCCTGTGTGTCTCACTCAGAGTGAAGGCACATAGGTTAAAAGCTTGTCTGGGTGGCATAATTCACTGCTGCTGTGCCAAACAATCACATCTTATTGTGACCTTCATAAGATACAAAAAAGGCAACAGTATGGAGCTAGTCTTTTTTTTTATATTTTATTTTTTTTTTTTAACCACAGCACAGTTTTAGCTACCCAACATCTGAAGCTACCAGAATCCCTAATTAAATAACCAATTAATAATGTAGAATAGAAAGAGCTATTTTTTTTCAGACACAAAATCATAATTAATCAGAGTACAAAAAGCTGCCTGTCTTTATATCAGGAAAATATAGACTAGGTATTTAAATATTCTAGCACACCTGAACCTTGGCCATCCGTCATTGTTATGACTTAAAACATCTCAGACTAAATTAGGTTTTGTTTGTATAGAGCAGTGAAAGTCAGATGGCTTGAATGACAAAATTAGAACATGCTCAAATCACTGAAACAAAACTGCATAAAAGGAAAGATGTGCAGGAGGAGTATTGCTCGTGTTAAGCTAAAATCCTTCTTTGTGGGATTTTTTTTCTCCTCTCCTCAAATTATTGTTTGTAACAATAGGAAGCACAGAACAGCTCCAGGAACTCTATCAGTGTTCTTTATATATATCCCTTTTGGCGTATTTATATATTAAAAGAAATAATATTGTTGTGTATAGCTGAAGCATAACCTCTGTTATTTCTACTTAGTCAAGGAAATGCCATAACAATGGATATTTTTCAAGGAAGAATATCTTTGAAACACAAGACTATAGTCATTTTGTATAGCACACAAAGGTCAGGTTTACAAGGAATATATTTCCATCTTTTTTACATTCACAAGTTGAGGCTTTTTCCCTTTGGAAGTTTGTGGTACATTTAGGTAAATTTAAGCAAGCAGATTTCAATAAATATTCCAAGGGGGTTAATTTTGCACAGTTTGTCCCTTAACCTCAACTATTCTGCATGGGCAAAAAAAAAGAAGTTCTACTGTTTGTTTCATGCATGGATAGAGAGGCAGAGGAATGGCTCTGTGGTCCCCAGGCCTGGGATGCTCCTGCTCATGTCAGGGACCTCCAGAACCAAAGTCTCTGCTGGGAAAGTAGGCACTGCAATAGAGAAATTGCTAAATTTGGGCCAAATTCTGCAGCTCTTAATTGAGCAACCCTCTTGGTGACCTCGAGGGGAGATCTGCTCAGTGAAGGGCTGCAGTATTTGGTCCTCTGTAATTGTTTCTGAGGTATAATTGATGAGAGGCTATTAATGGCTTCCAAGTTTGATAAGTGTTTAAATTCATGGTTCTTGAATCTGTCTTGTTTTAACCATGTTGTAGGCCTTTTAACACTTTTTTTTTTTTTAGGAAATGGTTTTATAAATGTGTGATGTGAATGCCTATGTGACCTTGAATGTGCATATAGATATCTATATCTATTGACATATGTGTGCAAACTTGTGGACTCTATACAGTGGATAGAAATTAGCAGCTTTCCCTAGGCCAGTGCTGTACAGAGCAGGAAATTCTGTCTGTCCTTTTATAGTTCAGCATCTTATCACAAAGGATTTCTGTCCACATAAAATTCATTATTATCCTAGCAATAAATAATTTTTTTTGTGACAGCTATAGTATAAAACTTTGTGCAGTGGTTTTTTTATTGATAAAGCAGCTATGAATCAACATACATGAACACAATAAAAATGTACAAAATATATGTAATATAGTTCAGACTTTGTCAATAGGGCATTACATTGATCCGTTCTCTTTGGTGTTATTTGCAGAGCTGCACTAAGCATTTCACCAGCCATGAAAACTTTGTTAAACTGCCTTAAAAAATAAATTGTAATGTTGGCTTGGCTTTCTGAAATCCTGCTGGGCTTGTCCCCTGTTCTTTGGAGTTGTGACTCTGTGGTAGGTTCATGAAACAGTACACAGATGATGTCCCAAGGCTATCTTAGAGATATAGATATTGATAGATAGATATAGATACAGACCTAGATACAGAGATAGGTTAGATATAGATATGGGTTAAGTATAGATGATATAGATATAGATAGATACAGAGATAGGTTAGATATAGATATAGATGACGTAGATGATAGATATATAGATAGATATACATATAGATGATATAGATATAGCTAGTTGTAGATATAGATACAAATATAACTTGCATGTGTAGTGGAGAGTGGCAGAGAAGGCAATGAAGGCATGAGATACAGGACAGCCTTAGATGAAATAGACCCCATCAAAGAAAGTAATCAGTAATTAATAAAAAAATACATGCTTCATGTAACTTTTTTCTGTCTGAGTACATGAAAGGGAATGAGGAAGGTGACCCTCACAGGAGTGGTTTGAGGCCATGTGGCTGGGCAGCAGTGCAGAGCTGGAGCCATGTCATCAGGGGTGCTGAGCTGATCTGCCGAGTGCAAAGCTTGGGATGTGGTTTTGAAGAAATAGTAACCAAAGAAGTAATTGCAAAAATGCTTTAAAATGCTGCATAGCTTTATCAAGCCCAAAGATTACGCCCAAAGAACCTGATATCTTGCTTTGATAAGATCACTGATTTTCTAGATAAAAGAAATGAAATAGTTCTCATCTCTCACAGTAGAGTATTTGATATAGTGCCACATGGGAAATTATGAAGGCAAGATAAGTACCTGAACAGCAAAACAAGGGAGAGAGATGAGGCTGGATCACACTGAGAGACAAAGCACAGGTAAAGGGAGAAGCCAATGGAGATCTCTCAGGATTGGCCTCCAAGCTGATCCTGAGGACAAGGGAGAGTGGTGACAAAACTTGCTCAGCAGGCAAAGCTGGGAGGCATCAGTAATACAGAGGATAATCAGCATGGCCCACAGGGAAAACAAGGCACTTTGCAGGAAAGAGCCTTTCTGTCCCACCACTGTGGAATGGAGGGAAGGGAACTCCTGGAACTGAGTCTTTAGTGGTTCAAGGGTGGTGGAGTCCATGGCCATGAGGGATTTTAAAGCTGGTAGAGATAATGGCAACCTTAAACATTTGCCTGTGAAAAACTTTGGAGAATATTTTACCCACTGGCATTTCCTGATACTATTCATCTCTAATTTTCAGTTTTATTTTCTCTAATATCTCATCAAATAGACAGTAACTCTGATCTTCCCTCACTTGTGTGCAGAAGTAGCTGATGATGGCAGTGCGAGGGGCTTGAGATTGGAAGTACTCAAGTGAAATGATGGAGGGAGCCACACACCCCTTTCCTGAAGTCCTGACATTTTCTCTACAGTGAAACAAAGAGCTGTCACTCTCTCCAGCACAGAAAGTGCAGCAGGAAGAAGCCTAACTGCTGTTAAATAAATAAATATGAAGATATATGCATGTGCGTTCCCTATGCATGGGTACCTTAGGGGACCAGGGTGCACAGACCTCTCCTGGTCCCTGCTGTCCTTCATGGGGAGGTCTCTGCAGCCCTTGAAGTTGGCATGCAGCATGTGAGCAGACAGGGTGCATTTCCCTGTGGGGATATCCATGGGCCCCCTGTCACCTCTGCCCCTCCCGCTGTGCCCTGTCTTGGCTGGGGCTGTCCCCTGCCCACCCCCTCGAGGGAGCTGCAGTGGTGGGAGCCCAGGCACTGTGAGTGAGGATAGGAAATAATTTGGTTTTTAAATTGGGATTGGAGATGGTTGTAGCCCAGCCACAAAAACTCTCAGGCCAAAACCCTCAGAAATTGGGCACGTTGCTGAGCAGAGCCCAGTGAGAATGGGAGGATGGTATATAAACACCAGCTCTCCCTGGCTGTGGTGCCTTGCTCTTATGCTGCAAGTATTTGTGTGTTAAAAACAGTAAGAACAAGACATCTGAAAATTAGGATTCTATGTCAAACTGTCAATACCCACAAGCATGCAGGCTTTCATTAAAATCTGTTTGACATTTTTGTTATGCACAGAGAGCCAAAAAGATGCCAAAAGGATGTGATATTTGTGATCACATCCTCCTGCTAATACAAGACACTGCGAAGATGATTGTACTAAAACATTCCTTGCAAAAGACTGAGCAGTTAAAGAACAAAAAAAAAGTAAAACAAGAGACTTAAGTTAAAAAGAGTTACGTGTAGTGTGGGAATTCGGGATGTGCTCCTTGGGTGAAGCAGTGGCAAGTAGCCTTTTTAACTCTTTGTAGTTAATTGAAATGATAAGAAATCTAGTAATTTCAATTTTCCACAGAGGTCTCCAACCCCCAAAATGTGCAAAATTTAATCATTTTGGGAAAATCATGTAATGATCCTGTCATGTGACCCAGGCAGAAGAGATATTATTTTGTCACAACAATGTGAGTAAATTATCTTACTGGCAACTTGCTTAAAGGTCATGGAGATCATCTGATGCGTGAGATGGAAATTTCTCATGCCAAAACAATATTGACAGCTTATCAAGCAGGGAGGAAAGTACAGTGATATAATAGAATGTAAGGTAAGATAACGTTTGCTACTGACGGTAGAAAATATGACATGGCATTTCAATTTTAAGGTTATAGGCAGAATGATATGGTATAGATGCTTGGAGGCATAACAGGGCAACTTGCCTGGGGATAGACTAAACTGAATGCAACGTTATAGCTTAACATATAACTATATAACAGATATTAAATACAGTACATGGAGAGAGGGATATAAATAGTTGTATCAAAGGAGGGAAGGAGAAAGGCCTGCACCTGCCTGGATGGATGAATTCTCCTTGAACTGGCTGCCAGCTCAGTGAAGTTGCTCTGATGGGACTCAAAGGATTTGTGTGGTATTGCTCTCTCTTTTCTCTAGCATCTTGGTATTTGTCAGTGCCTTGTTGCTTTTCTTTAATTTTACTCTCTGACCACACTCATCTTTCTGTTTGAATGTGGTGCAGAAAGTAAATGGCCAGGAATATATACAGTATTTGTGTGTAAATATATATATATATATAGTATATGTATACACATAAGCAACAGAGATTTGAGTCCTGAACTGGCCACTAAAAGTTTTCCACCTTGTTTTCAGTGCTGAGTTATAATACCAGCTGAAAAATAAATTACAAGAGAAGGGGAATATTCACTGAGGATTTGATACAACATGAATGGTCATGATCTTCCTTGGTCTTGTTTGAGTGTCTGTCCTTGCTGCATCGGGCCCAGCACGCTGGGACTGTTGCTGCTCTTGCTTTTGGCACAGTGCAGCACAGTGACACCCAGGCACTGCCAGCTGTGACAGCACGGGCACTGGGCATAGCCATCAGGAAAGGCACTGTACTGGAGAGGAGCCTGATAGGGCTGAGAAATCTGTTTCTTGTCTGCTGTAACAGATTGCCTGGGAGGCAGCACCGTACCTGCAGCCCGCAGGTCATTACTCGGGGAGCCCTGTTTAAAGCATCACACAGCATCAAAAGGTGTGGAGGAGATAAATCAGAGGAGATCAGGGATCTCTGGATGCATCTGTGTTTATATTTGGGACAGAATCAGGGTATTTCAGGACATGACATTTCTCATCTGTGAGTGGGCAACGTGGTCCCATTGATGCATTCACTCACTAGGGCTTTTTTCAGCTGTTTTTAACCCAAACGAAAGGTATATATTATGTATTTTCTTCATGCTCTCATCAGTGGTGGAAAACTAATTTACCCCCACCTACGTGAGCCCTTCCCTGTGTCTGTGTAGGCACTTACAGGGTCCCACAAACATCACACTTTTGGCACAAAAGATTCCAAGGGCTCAGCCTCAGCTAGTCCTCAACCCTCACTTCCATGGGCCCAACTAGCCTGAAAAAAAGATCTTTATGCTGTGCTGGAAGGAACTGCTCAGTGAAATGCAGCAGTTGTACTGTGTTAGAGGGATGGAGGCACAGGTTCATGTGTCCATGGGCAGTACTGGAGGGTGCAGGTCAGCCCAGTGCTCCCTGTGCTCAGTCAGCCCTGGATGTCACGGAGAGTGAGAGTTGGGGTGAGTCACATCTAAAAAAGTGATCAAAAATTTGGCCAGAGCCGGGGTGTCACAACGTTTTGTAGCTGTTTGTGTAATAGGTCCTTGGGACTTTGAAATTCTTAATTTCTCAGAGGACAAAAAGGCATCATGGAGGTTTCCTCCACAGGTAGTTAGTTGTAAATGAGCTACACGAATATTCACCACCCTTTATGTTTGTCTTCATGGAGAACCAAAACAATCAACAAAATCAAGGGGACTTGTACCCTTGCAGCAGCTGTTCAAAAAGGGTTGGTTTAGTTGGCAGATTTTCACTATTCTTGAGTTGGGCTGTGGGTTTTTAGCTCCAGCATAGCTGGGGATGGGAAAAGGGGCTGTCAGACTTGAACAGGGCTCAGATAAAATGTACTTGCCTCTCGAGCGTCAAATGAGATCTGAATAAAAGATGGTTTCTTTGGCTTTGGGATTTTCAGATCCATCTCAAAGCACAGTCAGTTTCTCAGTGAAGAAAACAAACCCAAGTGCTTGGCTTCTAGTTTTTTCCCAAGACTTGCATAGCCCTGTGTCCTCTCAGGCATGTTTGTATCCCCACAGAGGGGCTGTGGTGTGTTATGAAGGTCCTCTCTGCTCAAAACAAAGCTCTGGACAGGGGTAGCTGTTCTTACAGGTTTCCAGTACTGCATCTTCAAGAGTCAACTTGCTGGTAGCAATGCACTCATTTGTGTAAGGAAAAAGATCCCTTAATGTGCTATTAAATTAAACAATGTCACTGCTATTGCAGTAGAGCTGAGCGAATAATCCATAATGAATAATTTATTCAACAAATTTAGCTGCTTTCTCTGCTCACAGACTATCTGGAGACAGATCACAATTCCCTCCAATTTACTTATTATTTGAAATTACTGATGGATAGCTTTGTAATTAAAAAAACAACTCTGTGTCTTGATCACAAACAACTGTGGGTGTCTGATCTTCGTTAGTCAAGGTATGTGCTTTGGTTGTGATGGGTCAGATAAATCACATGATATTGTTTCTGCCTGCTCATTGGAGAAGCCTACAAGCATGTCTGGCATGAAAAGACAAAAAATTCTGTCTCTGCATGCAATTTTGAAATTTGTCTTGTGCAAACATTTGCCCAGTAAAACTTGATTGCTCAAAAGTGTGCAGAAAGCAAATCCCAGGAGGAAATCAATGTGGCTGCAGTAAATTCATTTAAAAATGTGAATGAATATTTGCAGACTTTTATTTTTTTTAAAGCTCCCGCCTGGCCCTGCACAACAACATCCATCAAATACACAAAAAATACATTTGACTATTTGATTATTTGGTTGTTTTTTTTCCCTTTTCCCCTTTTGTCCTCCAGAAGAAGACAGAATGAGAAGGAATCTCTGGTCTTGGTATGGCAAGAATGTTGGACAAAACTCAATGATAAACTGCACAGGTGGCATCTTAAAACTGATTATATTGGAAGGATATTTCAAAATCTTCCTGATGGCAAGAAGCATTTTTCTGTTGTGAATCTCCCAGGTACCCATAGCCGGGTTAAACTCACTTGCTGAACCTCTGTTTGCCTGTCCCATAAACAGCCCCGAGGGAGACCCCGAGGGAGGCATGGGTGTGTTCTCCCCTGCCTCAGATCCTCTCTGGGCTGCTCAGGAAGCAGAATTGGTTGAAACTACTTTTTCCAAAACCCCAGTTAAAAGCCATCTGCAATTCATTGCATTTCTTACCTTCTTTGCAGGCTTGTCTTTCTCCATCACTGCTTTGCTCAGATGGGGAGGCCCTTCCTGCCCTGAACTCAGTGCAACATCAGACAGGCAGCCTTCCTCCTCCTCCTTTTCCTTTTCCTCCTCCTCCTCTTCCTTTTTTCTTAGTCCTCTGACCCTCTCTCCCAGCACAGAAGTTAGGCTTTGAGGCCCCCAACCCTAACCCAGTATTTGAAGCTGATTGATATTTAAGGGACAACAAGATTTTTCTCTTTCTAATTTCTAATGTTAAGAAAAACAACTAAAATGGGGAATGTCTGTAAGGTGTGCATAAACCTCTCAGAACTGAGGTCCAAGGGTTGTGTTTGTATGTGAGGGAACAGGCTGATTAATTGATCTTCTCTGAGTCCTGTTTCAATACTTTTCCCAATGAAGGAGATGTCTTTGTTTTTGTGAGTTCAGCTAGGTTAGGTCACAAAGACATATTCCCCATCTTTTGAAATATTATACATGTTGGTATCATCTTCAAGTAGAAAAGTTCATGAGGCAGCTTTTGTGTTTCCCCACCAGGAGCCAAGCATGAATAACAATTATTAGTGCACTGTAGCTGTTTCAGGTATTCACACCCTATTAAAACAGAGAGCAACTCCAGGGAGAAACACCACTCCTTGGTGGGGAGAGTAGTGCTTAGTGGTAACAAACAGCACTTCAAACTGAAATGTTCTGAGTTGGGTCAGGGAATGCTTTCCTTTAGAAGGACGTATCTTTTTGTATTTGTGATGCTTAGAAGGAAGAATGTGGCTGCTCAAAAGGGACCTTTGGGGTGAGCTGTGCCGCCTGCTCCGGCGCTACCAGTGGTGTGGTGGGTACCTGTCCCTGGGGTCCTGGGCACCAGCACCCCACATTCACTTGGCACTTCACTGGCTGGTGAAAAGAGGTGTCACTTTAAATTTGCAGAAACATGGTGACAATAGTATATCAGCATCAAGGAGACAAGGAGACAAACAGGAGCTTGTGGAGCTGAGAGGCATTTACACTCCATGTTTGCACCTCCTCTGGTGCCTCCCTGTGCCCAGAACTTTGCTTGGGGTTGAGCATGTGGAGTGCCGTGATCTCAGTGCAGAATGAGACAACCAAGAAGAAAAATGTCCCTCCCTGGAAGTTCTCCTCTTAAAGGCATCACTTTTCCCAGCTGGCTGTTTTGCTCTCCCTCCCCAGTGCCTTACACCAAGGTAGGGCTGCTTCTTTCCATGCTTGAAATGGATCCTAAAGCCACAAGGAAAACAAAGAATGGCTCTTGTTTATTTTTGCAGAGTTTTAACTGGGTCGGCAAGGAACGAAGCCTTGTTAAAAGCATTTTACTGTGGGTCATCCAGAGTTTGAGGAGCTGAGGAAGAGAAGGGGGAGAATTGCTGTTTCCCCATCAGCAGGTTGGTAGCTGGTGCCACACTGCCCACCCAGCTGCAGTTGGTGCAGAAAGCCAGGGGCTGAAGAAGAGCAACAGGAAAAGCTCCTTTAGGCAAATGAGGATATGAAATGAGGATGTTTTAATATTTTTCTCTCAGAAAGTAGCATTAGTTAATTTTACCCTCTATCCTCAAGTGCTTATAAATACAAAATGAAAGCAGCATAATTCTTTAAAGCCCATTGCAGGCTTTCTTAAAACGACCTTTTCACCTATAATTACAAACAAAAGATTATTGAACCAAGTGGGATATATTAGTAAGAACATCAGTGTTATAATTTTGATCCCAGTGAATGAAATAGTTGGAAAAATTCATTTAACAACCTTTAAATCACCGGCTCCTGTGTTATTTACTTCTGAAAGCATAACTCATACAGCTTCTCCTCTGTTGTATTCCCACAGCATGTATTTATCTCACCCTCTCCCTTGAAACCTACGTAAAAAGTAGATTTCACATTGGCAACGCTCTTTTCATCTCCCTCTCCTGAGCCTGTGCTCTGTGTGCCAGCCTTTGAGCCCTGCCTGTGGCGTGGTCACCGCAGTGAGAGGGGGATGGACTCGTGGGCAGCCAGTAAAGCCAGTCAAATTTAGTAGAATTATTGTCACATCAGACATCTGGAAGTTACCCTGCCCAGTCTGTGTTTAAGGACTCCAACAGAACAGTCAAACTCAGATGCACAGAGCACAGTTTAACATTTGAGCTTGTCTCTGCTACAGCTCTTGAAAATGCCCAGAGTTCGGGGGAGTCCTGCAAGTCAGGAACACTCCATGGGACATGGCCAAGATCTGCTTTGCCTCCGCCAGGCCACAGACGAGCTCTGTGTCTGCTAATGCTCTTAAATCAGTAGATTTTAGGAGACAACAGTATGGTCCATTAACAAATATAATCAACATGGTCTCTGCTGGACCAAGAGCACAGGATATTCTTGCTGCAATATGGTCACTTTGAACGTGCTATTCCCTTTAAATCAGCACAACATCAGGAGGTACCACAGTGGATCAGCTGTGCAGGAGGTGGACATCTGCCAGACACAACTGTTATCAATCATCACCCAAGTATTTACATCAATCATTGAACAAACATTTATGTCTGGAGCCTTTTTTTTGGCCACGATATACGTTTAGACAGAAGCAGAAGTGCAATGTGGAGAGGCTCCTGATGCCTTCCTTTGCCCTGTTGGTAGAAAATTCACTTCTCTCTTCTCCTCTGGACTGACCTCCAATTTGTTTTCTATTTGAAAGGCTAAGGCCATATGGCAGATATGTTCAGTTCTCAAAGTCTTTTGATCTTTAGAACAGTTGCAGTCTAAATTTCAATAATGAAAACATTTCCTTTTTTTTTCTTTTTTTTTTTTTTTCTCTTTTTTCTTTTTGGATTCTTATAAATGAGATATTATATTTCCATACATTTTATTTCTGGCCACATCTATGAATCTAATATTGACCTGGAGTTATCTGTGATAGAGAAGTTATTAATTTTGACAGATATAAGGGAGAAGCTAATATCCTCCTTTTACAAACACCTAATATTAATCTCTAGTGATGTAAACGAGAAC
Source organism: Manacus candei (assembly GCF_025592945.1). Taxonomy (NCBI): domain Eukaryota; kingdom Metazoa; phylum Chordata; class Aves; order Passeriformes; family Pipridae; genus Manacus; species Manacus candei. Next base: position 7,922,363 of record NW_026138113.1, read on the forward strand.
TTCAGAATGGCTTGGGGTGGTGCTGGAAATGATATGAGATTGAAATTTGATAATGAAAAAGGGAAAGATTCATTTTAGAAAATTGATAAAATGGATAAAAAATTGTATTTCCTATGAAGTAAGTGTAGGAAGCTCAACTTAGATTTAGCATCCATTATTCTTCTATAGGTGGTATATACACAACGGATATGTTAGGGACCAGATTTTACTCTGATTTATATATCCATAATTTCATTGGCTCAGAATAGTATTTGTCTCATGGTTTCTACTCAAATAACATATAGGAAGTCTGGAACTGGTTCTATGGCCTGGGGATGTACCCAGCCTGGTTTGACCAGCTGGGATGGCTACTAATGCCACACCAGCAACTCTGCAGTAACAGGGTTGCCTTCAATAGCTGGAGACTTTACTCCATGGCCCCATTATAGTCATGCTCCCAAATCCTGCCACTTCTTGGAGACACTTTCTTCCCTAGCATGCCTTCTCTGTGTTATTGTGCTCCAGTCAGATGGCTTTGTGAACAGCCAGAGAGAATTCTTCGATGCATGGAGAGGAAACCCTTCCTCCAGCTCTGAGTATCTGGAGATCTGGCTTTGGATTCTCCCTTTGGAGAGGTTTTTGGCCTTTGTTCGGGATAAAATTCCAGTATTTTATGACACATAGGATACTTTTTTTTTCTCCCCAACAATTTACTGGGTTATCCTGGGGAAATTGCCAAGTCTGGAGATTCTGGAAGTGTTTGGAAGGTTTTTACTTTACGGCAGAGAGACAGTTTGATGGCCTGGTTCAAAAGGAGCTCAGATTCACACAGCTGCACTGTTTACTTTGGTTGCATTTTTTTGTTATGCCAGAAGCAAAGGCAGGCTTAATGTTAATCTCATTCAGACATTTTGCTGTCCTCTTCTTTTTATACCTCAACAGCATTTTTACCTTGTTCATGTACCAGATCACACCATGTCACTGACCAAAGTTCCCCATTTCTGGGAGCACTGAGTGGGTTTTGTGGCCATCCTGCTAAGAAGGGTGTGCAGAAGTTGGTCACCTGTTTTACTAACAAAAAGGGTGCTGTGTTCCTGTGCCCCTGTTAATCCATCACAGTGCTGAGATGCCTGTGATGGAGGGAAATAGCGCAGGTATGATTGATAAATAGTTTAATGTAGGGATTGGGAGCTATGTGGGAGAACTCTGTGCTGTTGTGCTGCCTTTCTGTGTTTGCTACATGTATTTATTGCCAAGCTTATCTCAGAGTTATGTATTTGATATCAAGGCTGTCGTGAATATTACTACAGGCACCAAAAAGCCTGACTATGCCTCAGAGCAAAGTGGAAAGTTATCTTGACTGTGATGGCTGACAGCATGCAGAGGATGGCACAGAACCTCCCTTCTTGGAGAGACGTCCCAAACAGCAGCAGAGATTGAGCTGCTGGCACAGAGGGATGCTGGAGGAGCACAGCCAGTGGAGAGAGGCCTAGCCTGGGGCAATCTGTCATTTTGGGGGTACTTTCTTGCCTGGAGATGCTGTTTGGGGATGGGAAAGCTCAGACAGTGCAGTGGTGCAGCACAATCCTGGCAGCTGTGGGCTGTGTAACTGTGGGGCAGCTGGGAAAGCAGCCTCCCTCCTGGGCGGCAACTTGTGCCTTGGATTAATAGATTTTATTAGTTGGGAGTCAGGCTTGTGCTTTTAATGAATTTTGTGGTCCCTTTTATTGTAGTCTCTTCTGAGCTGACCCTTAGGTGGTGCATTTCTGGCCGTGCCTGGGCTCCCATGAGCAGTGCTCTGTGGTGTCACAGTGCAGTGGGTGCTGCATCACTTGGGATGCTGGATCCCAGCCATGGCCTCATTCAGCATCCTCTGCATCCTCAGCATCCTCTGGCATGGGGGTCTAACTGCACCTGAGCACAGGGCAGGTGTCTCTGAACTTCTCCAAAAAGGGTGAGAGGACTTCCATCATTGCTGCACTGCTGTCACTGCTGTCTAAGGCAATAGCTCTAAACAAATCAGTGCAGATACTTTATCATCAACTGCAGAAATGGAATGAGTTGCCAGCCAGCCTAAGGGCAGTTATGATACTGGGCTAAGGCCTAAAACCACAGTGACTTAAAAGCCAAAGGCCTCCAGATAACACTATTGTGGTCTGCCCATCACTATTGCTTCCCTCCTGCAAAAGAAGATGATAAACAATTATCAGGTATCAGTGCCTGAATCTTAAGTGTCTTCTGTAATACTTAATATAAAAACAAATATGTTCTCCTTCAGAAAATGAAGCAGATCCCAATTAATTATGTATAGCTCTCCTGCTTTCACACAAAGAATAGCAACATTCAAATCAGCTCTTTGGTCTTCTTATCACCTGTTAGATTACAGGCATCTCCCAGCTCTCTAATGATCATCTGAGTTTTGGTGCTGGTTTTTCCTTTTAACTTGGCATCATGTTTTTTCTCTTTCTTAGCATTTTTGATAAAAACAGTATAGTGGAGAAGAGACAGATGTCCCTTTGGTGATTTAATACATTCTTTGCTGCCCTAAAATGTCTGAAAGAATTGGCTTCTGTATCAAGAGTTGTCTCTGTTCTGGATTTCATGTATGCTCAAGGCAGAGAGGAGGATGGAGAGATGTATGATGCAGATACAAGCCGGCCCATCGAATCTGATTGATGGAAAAACAGTAGTGAAATCCAACAAATCAGTGGAATCTCTGTAATGACTCTACTACTTAGGAGAGCACAGCAAACCCAAGACCTACATGAAATCCCCTCCTATATGTCAAGTGATATTTTCTTGCACTGTATCTGTTCAGTGTTAACCTGGAATATGTCTTTTGCTCCTGGCTCTGGGAATGTTTGTCCTGCAGAAGACTAGGCTAGGTTGGAGAGCCAGGAGCACAGTTTTGTGTTTTGGCAGCCTTTGTGAGCTGTACCTGCTTTATTGTCAGAAGGATGACTAGGAAGTCTCCAACATATAGTGTCACCAGCACTGTGATGTGAGAAACAACACCTACACAATCTATTATTCATTAAGTGTAACCAATATATAATTTAAAACAGTGGGTTTTGTCAAATAATGTTAGGTCAGCATAATTTTCTGCCTATTACTAATATCTATAACATCTTTGCCTTAGTCAGCTCTATTTAAATATGCAATCATTTACAGCTTTTGACTATATGTGTGCACACTCCCAATTTCCAATATTCAACTACTACAAATTTTATGCTGACATCAATAGCAAACTATTAAAGACAGTATTTCATTATTGGTTTTTCATCCCAAAAGTTATTTACAATTATATACTAAGCACTAATATTAAAGGAAACCATTTAAATGAGGTGCTATCTGCTTTAACAATATGTCTGTCACAGAATGAGATTGTGTTTAAAGATTTTATCAAGAAATGGTTGTTTGCTGAGGTTATGTTTTGTCCATGAAATATGCATTTCATATCTCTTTCATTTCATTAACATAATTTAATTTGTGCTTTGCATTTTGTGCATAATACATATTTGATTTACAAAACAAATATTTCCATTAGAAAATGAATTTCATGCAGGCAAAAAAGCAGAACCAAATGATGTATTGAAGGAAAATAAGAAGAAATGAAATGCATTTTCTCAGTCTATTAAAAAATCTATGGCATTGACAGAAAGTGCACTTAGTGCTACATTTAAAAAATAGCACATATGTCAATGTATTAACAAATAGAATTGGAAATACAAATATTTCCCTATATCAAGCCAAGAATCTCTTTATTTTAATTGAGTTGATTTAAAAGCCCAACTACAATTTAATTTTTATTTCATGATGTGGTACACTGCCTGGTGCCATTACATCCATGTAGAATTGGCAGTCAATATACAAATATATTTTACCTTTTAAAAACTTTATATTGACACCAGCAATAAATAATTTAATGGGCTGAAAATGTGAAATCATTAATTTGCTGATTGTCTTCGAATATTGGGCAGGTGGGTAGGGGTACAGAACTAATGAATAGTGTTTGTGAGTCTGTCATGAGAGGACCCCAGTAAAGCACGCCACAGATGAAATGAAATGCTGTTTAAACTTGCCTGATTTAATCTCCAGATCCAAGGAGTAGCAGAAAATGATGAAGCCCAAAATGCCCCATTATCTCCCCATCAAGAAAACCTATCAAACTGGGTGTGGAGGAGTTAAATGTCTGACTCCTCTGGAGTCTGAAATGTGCAGTTTCCTTCCATCCAGCCAACTATGGAAATGCTGAATGTCCCATGTGAGTGGTGGGCTGAGCAGACCACCAGGGACATGGCAGCTTTGTGCCTCTCAGGGAGCTGGGCACCTCCCTTTGGATGGGACCTGCTGCATCTCTTTTAACATGAAACAGAGGCTGGGCAACACAGCCCTCATCCTTCCAGAGCAAGCCAAAACCTCGAGAAAACACCTTAAAATGGCTGTCCCTTTTACACAGAGGGGTGAGTATGGACTGGCTCACTACCTCTATGCCACTGGCAAATTTTGGCATGACACAGGAGGGCAGGGTTTGGCCCCAGGCCCACTGTTCACACAGAACACGAGTGAGTCACATTCTGCTCACAGCTGTGGTCATGAAGCCCCAGTGACCTTGTTGGTGTAACTAGGAACAGAAATGGGATTGTGCAAGATGGGGCAGATTGGCTCAGGGCAAAGATGGGCACTTTCTCAGCCCCGGTTCTGAGGCACCACTGGCATCACCAGCTGCAGGAATGTGTCTGGGGCAGGACTCAGACAACATGAGAATTAATTTAAATTCACGGGATATTTTAAAGATAATAATAGATGTCGAGTTGCATCTTTTAGTTGTTTTGGAGCTTTGTGCTTTAAGCTTTTTTACACAAGGATTAGCGGCTTGCTTTTAAAAAAAAGGGAGGGGTTGGGAACTGGGATTCTTGCAGTCTCAGGAGTCCAGAAGCAGCAGCTTAAAGAAAAATACCAAATGTTGCAAGGCGGTAAGACTGAAAAATCCTGCATTATTCTGCCATAGGGAATAAGTTTAACTCTATGAGAAACTCTACACAGCAAAGTAAGGAGAGGAAATGAAGAATAACTCCCCTATTTTAAACTAAGAGATACATTTGGGGAGGTTAGGCTGTAAATACATTAGCTTAGTTGGAATTTTGCCAGGACTTTGGGACTAATATCCATACTCTTATGAAAAGTGCTTGGGATAATGACTACAGGTATCTGAGGCCTCGGTGCTGTATCCAAGGCTAATTGAATTGAGTAGGCGTGCGTACTTGAGAAAACCAAAGGGAGGTTAGGTAGAAAAAGTGAAGAAGGTGAAAAAGAAAGCAAAGAAGTGAAGCTGCAACACTGATAATTAACTGGAATGAAGGCTCCAGCTCTGTCCTGCCAGATCACGCTACGCACTGGCTGAAAGCAAAGTGACAGAGGAGAGTCTCTCTCCCTGCTGCTCCCGTGGTCACCAATGCCACAGCTTGCAGCATGTTCTCATCTTCTGCTGAGCACCAGCCAAGGCAGGGCTCCCTCAATTATGCTCTTGTTGCAAGAGACATGCTCTCCAAAGCCTGCATGGCACAGGCTCCCTTCTGCGCTCTCACAGCACATCTTGCATCCTGCTCATCCCTTAGCCAGGTCTGGCACTGGGGCAAGCCCAGCCCCACCACGCTGGGCCACCAGCTTGCCAGGATGCTCTGGCGGCTGCTGCCTGCTCATCACAACCCAAAAATTAACTCTGCACAACGTCCCTCAAAGGGCCATCAGAAGAAAAGGGAGTGGTCCCCTCACCTGGCCGCAGGATGCAGGAGGAAGGCTGGAGTCTGCCTCACCTTCATGTCATCTCTCATGGAGATTAGATAGGTTTCCATGATATCTTTTTCTGAATACAAAACACAAAGTGCCTAGAGTGAGAGCACATTTTCATTTGTTGTGTGTGGAACACCTTGTGTGGTATTTGGGATGAGATTTGCCCCGGGAAGGGCCCCTGAAGCTGGGCAGAGCAGTGCTGCTGCTGAGCAGCCCCATCCAAGCAGCAGCTCAGCTCCACGTCCCCACTGACTGCTCATTGAGACACATCTGCTATAAATCCTCTAAAGTGAACCACAGAGTCATGTCTTCAGCCAAACCTTCGAAGAAATGAATACCGTGAGCCTGGTGATTAGCTCCAGGATTAATGAGATGCACCACCTATATTCATAAGATATAATGAGGAAAGGTACCCAGTAAGGTTTAAACATCACACTTACTTTCCTGACAATATCGGCATGTCAGAGTTGGGATAAAACTATTTTGAATAAAAAATAGAGTATGTCTAAAATATTAAAAGAAAAAAGCTTAGTGCCTGCACACACAAAAGCAATGATCTAAGGGAAATCACCAGTTGCTGTTCTGTGAGGTATAAAAATAAACCCTTGTCTCCTTTACTTTTACATTCACTGACAAGTGACTATATTAGCATTAAGTGAAAAAGCAGATGAAAAGTAATGTCTTTTATTTAGCTCCTACCTGAAACATATTTAAGTTTCATGCAGCAAGTGAGATTGTGCACAGGGGTTTGAAATCATGTAATAAGACACTGCGTGACATTATCTGTCCACCCAGCAGTCACTCCGGTAAGTTACATTGCCACTAAATCTTGGAAGGGAAGTTAACACAAACAACTTCACACTTCCCCCCTCCCTTTTTTCCCAACCTTGTCAGTGTGTCTATCTGTATAAGATTTTGTACTCATTCTCCAAAGAAACCTGTTAGGATACCTGTCCATCAACTAGTCTACCGTACTTGTCTCATTTTTAATATGCCAAAAATGTTGAACCATGTATTGTTTCTAAATGAAGCACATGTGTGCTGCAGAGTAGAAACAGAAATGTGCTGATACAGGAAACTCTACTTGTTTGTTAGCAGTGATATTGGAAAAAATCCATCTCTCCTAGCAGGACAATCTCATCATATTAAAAGTTATGGATTTCTTGCTTAAGCATTCTACACTAGCTGCAGAGCTGTATAAACTTGCTTGTGCTTATCAAGCGAGCCAACAATACACAAAAAGAAAATTTAACATCTTTTAACATTTCTGCCTTCATATGGGAGTTCTCTTGAAATGAGTTCTTCAATTATCCTGATGGATCTGTTTAGTGAGTTGGTACTGTTTCCTGGCTTATAAAAGCCACTGCATTACTATGCAATACTGTATCTGTGGTATTGAAATGAGATCAACATCATGGCTTTACTACATTTTAAGCAGAAGTTAGCACAGATTATAAAAATCATAAAGACTTCAGCATTAGATATTGTAGCAACCTATTCTAAAACCTACACTTGTTTTTGTTGGCAAATAATTAGAGGTGTGTGAAAAATGAACTGTTGGTGGCTTCTTTATTAAATAACTAATGAGTATTAATCAATATCAAGCAAACACTAAGAGAGAATATGTTTTATTTTTCTTTGTATTGGATAACAAAGGAAACTGGATTTATAAAAGATGATAAACAGACTGAAGTAATATTATTAATTTCAAAATAAAGTTGCCACATTATTCCTATGTGTAGGAGATAATATATAGCCCTATATATAAAATTCAGTTCAGGAAAACATCACTGCTACATCTGAGATTAACTGCATATGACATCCAAGAATGTTTCAGAGCATCATTTATTGGATTGACTGTGTTGTACAAGTATGCAAAATATTTACTTCTTTAGTTCTCCAGATTATTAAGCTGCTAAGATTTGTCTGTGAACGGAAGTTTTAACAAACCAGTTTGAAGGTGTTGCCTCTGAACCCAATATCCTCAGCTCCGTGTGTGTGCATTTGCATGTGTGTGTCCACGCACAGATTTTTCAGTCTTTACACTGTAAAAAACTTTGGAATTGTCTGACCCTGTAAACACAAAATTCATGTCTCTCACCCTGGGACAAATACATTCTTTTTAAAAGCAGCATATGGGCAGCCTTGGACTGATGTTAGTTTATTGTCACTGCTTGATAACGTTTAATGGAAAAGATACAAGAGTGCCAAAGAATTTTAATTATTTTTGTGATAAAGTTATATGTTCGGCCTTGAAAAAGTGGAGATAATGCTGGGATTCATTATTATTCCCAGTGTGTTTAAACAGACGACACAGAATGCAAACAAAAGCAGATGAAATTTGAAAAGTATTATCAATATTGCAGATAGCAGATGCCCTTTCCAATCAGAACAAGCATATCTTCTATAGCAACTTTATGGTTGAGTAGTTTATTCATTTCTATTAGAAGGTTGTACGTTTCTAAAATATGTAGATGGTATCTAGAAAACCAACCAACCAGTAGGGTCATTTTGCTTGTTTTCCTAAATTTATTATTTCACTTTTGCAGGCTTGATCTGAGGTGCATTAACATGGGAGTGAAATCTTATTGTGTCAAATCCTATCTTGTATATGACCTTTCATGTGTTTTGCTGTGGTTCTGAGAGGGAAATGCTAAGAGGTGTCTATTCTGCAGGGGTTTGCCGGGGTTGTATTTGTGCTGCTGTAATTAAAACTAGACCCATCTTTCTGTAAAATTGTTCTTCTTCTTGGCCTTGTGGCTTGAAAGAAAAATTTTGCTGTGGATGCAGCACCTAATTCACACTAACATTCTTTTAAGAGTGCCTGAGGCATAGACCCTTCAACTGTGAGGTGCCCAGTGCCCTGTGCCAGAGCTGGGACGCTGGCAGGGACCCCCGAGCTCTGCCATCATTTTAAAATGCTTTAAAAGAATTTCCACACTCATGCAATAATATAACCAAACCAGTTATTTTTGTGTGATGTTGTTTGAGGCTTTCATTCCGTATTTTTCATTTTGAAAGAAAACAGCAAACATTTAAAATTATTTTACAGTAATTTACTGAACCCTAAGGCCACAATTCTGCAGTAGGTTACGACATCGTGGGCTTTGATGGTAAAAATCATGTACTGATGCATTTCCACTGCAGAGAAATGGTGAAAGTGTAGATCTTCAGAAAATATATTCCACACGGTTTCCTGCTACCTGTTCATATGCCAATTATACTTTCAAGTTTGCATCTGAAATTCTTATCTGCCTAGTAACATCCTATCCTCTGAAATGTCTCTAGTCCACTTAGTCATATTTAGAGCTGCATGTAAGTGGTTTTCTATATGCAAACACACAAACTGAGAATGTTCCACCAATCATTTTAAAAAAATATGGATTCTCCTCCATGAAGAGTTTGGAGAATGTTCCTTTGAGACCTTGATTTCAGGTTGCCATCAATGGAAAAACAATGAATCCTTTAACAAATATAAATATTCAGTGGTTGGGCAGCCATAAAAGCTAAAACAGAAGACACCAGAAAAAACTACTGTGGCCTTTAATTGTAGCTAAATTCAGCCTCTGTGGAAGTTTTTCCCAGGTGAAGGTCCAAAGTGGCAGGAGACAGTAGTGTCCTTGAAGGCTGTGAAGAAACAAGTTGCTTTCTGGGGATGCACCAGCTGAGCCTGGACTCCATCAACATAACACCCCTGGTCCAAGGATCCCAGAAGAGTGTGTGTGCTGGGCATAGGGAGAGGGAAGAAGAAGAGGAGGAGGAGTCAAGGACTACATTTCCCATGATGCTCTCCAACCAACCCAGACTTCAAATTGGGCAGGTGTGGGGGTTATTGCTCCTGGCTCTGGTGAGGAGGCAGGAGCTCCGTCGGTCCCGGCTCTGAGGCTGTTCACAGGTATGGTAAAGCTGTGCCATAAGTGTGTTTGGAGGGTGGATTCAGGAAATGTAATCACAACATAATAGCACGGGTAGAGTAGGTACTAAAGAGTTCTTAAGTTGGAGAGCATGGGAAAAAGATGAGGATGAGGTTTAGGGCATCCCATCTTTAAACTGTCTTAGGTGTATGTGCCTGCATCTTCACTATGGTGGGTTTTCTTAACACTGGTGTTGAAACTTACCTTGGGCTAGTCCTGAGTTTCCTCTGAATGTGATAAAGTGCATGTGAAACCTGAATGTAAGATGTGACACCAGGACTTGTTGCTCCTCCCCAGTTTTGTGCCCCACGCCGGTGGTGCGAGCGGGCGGGGAGAGTGCTGTTGGCTCCCCGTGGTGCAGAGAAACGGGGAGGGAGAGCCATGTGAGCGTTTTCCAGTGCCCCCTCCTGTGCTTCTCTTCCTGATTATGTGTATCCTTTACTCTTACTGTCTTCTGTTACAGCCCCTAATGCACATCTAATATAATTTTCTAGAGCATTATTATCTGACGAACACCCATCACTCGCCTCCTCCTCAGCAGCGGTGCGGCGCTGCCCACCCCGCCCCAGGATCTGAGGTGTTGGTGCAGCATCGTCCCGGTGCATCCGTTACTTAGCAGACTCCCATAATGAATGCAGTCCATAAATATAAAAGCATTTCTAGAAAGTTAAGTGTTTGGATGTTATAAAAAGCGCCGCTGCTGAGTCATGCTCTTCCCAGCCCGCGGGAAATGGGCAGTGATTATTTCGTGCCATTTTGTGTTGGGCTGAGATAACTTAAGGGAAAACGTGGCCACCAAAACTGACAACTCCTGCTGATCTGCTGCTCCGTGCTCGTGGTGCCATCTGTTAGCACATGTCACTATAGGTATGGAGATGTATTGTACAGCAGACTTAAGTCTATATTTCAAAATTGCTGGGAAGTAAGAGGCACACAAAGGAACTGTAATAAGTACAAAGTGTAATTAAATTTTGCTCTAAGAACTGCCATAGTCAGTTAAATCAGACCAGTTTAGATGTCATTATTTAGCCAATAGAGTAAATCTTATTTATAGAAGTCCAGGTCTGGCTCCACTTGTTTTCTGATAAGCAGTGGTAGGCTATTGACTTTAATGCATGATGCTTCTAACGGAAAGATGCATAAATAAACATGGACAAAATGAGGGCAGAAGAGCACCACTAAATTATCTCTGCAATTGTTGGTGCCCTCAGCTTGGGCAAGGGCCTAGGCTTGGGTATCAATTCCTGTTTTCATTTTCTTCTTTTAATTGATCTCGTGGAGCTACCATTATCCAAACAGTAAGGGAAAGGGATGTTCTCTTTAGGAACTGCTGACGCTGCAGCTGTCTGCTGTTTCATCCAGGAGTCAGATAGCAAATGTGGAGAAGTAAGAGGTGAATTATACCCACCTGGGGAACACGGGGGAGGATTTTTTTTCCAAATTTTGGAAGATGGGTTTTAAAAATAAAGGAGCTTCTGGAAAAAAACTAAAGAGATGGTATGTGACAGAATATAGGTAGAAGTGGTATCCCCAGCAGTTTTCCTGAGGAGGAGTCTGAAAAATAACTCTGTTATACTGGAAAATTAAGCAGCTGTAAGTGGTAAGGACCAGAGCTCAGGTGTTTTGAGTTGAGTTTTTGATGGGGTCTCTGCTCTGCTCAAGTTCAGTGTGAGAGAGAGAAAAGGTTGCTGTCCAAAAGAGCAAACATGAGAAATCTTCAGTGAAATTGCTGGCACGTGATTTTCGTTACTTTCCCACACTCTGAGTGCTCAGAAGGTTTGGATGGCTGTCTGGATTTTTGTGGTCTCTTAATTAAGCTAAAACCTGACCTCTGAATGTTTTGGAGCTTGCCAAACATGAATTAATGTGAGTGAAGCAAGGAAGGGTTAAAGAGCCCATGGAAACTCACTCCCCAGATGTGTTTAGTTAATGCTGAGTGTTTCAGATGCTTTGGTGATGGCAGCTACCACAGGCTTGCAGGTAAATGTGGTTGGGAGTGGGGTTGGGATAGGAATGAGGTTCCTCATGGGAAGAAAGTGGATGCAGTGACTGCTACTGCCCTGGAGATTGTCTCCTTTGCATGCTGGAGTGTGTGATCAGGGCCACTTCCCAGATCTGCTGGAGTATCATTTTAATGTATACGATTTTAATGGAAGGTATTTAAAACCATGCATATTTTTCCTTTAGTGAAAAAGAGACTGAAAATTTCAGGGAAAGAAATGTCAGGGAGCCACAGAAGCATTTTCTGCCTGTGACAGTTGTTGATCATGTTGGACAAGCGCTGGCCTCCACCAGAGAGCTTCATGCTTTGAGCAAAGAGGGGCCAAAGCTGGAGGGATCTTTGATTTGAACTGCAGCTTGACATTCAGCATATTTAAACAGGAGGTGTGTGTGACAGGATAGGCAAATCGTTCTCTGTGTTATCCTGACATTAACCTGCAGTAATTGCCTGACATCCCAAGGTGTTGGTTCCCACCACTCAATTTGACTTGAATGGAATGCAAGGGGATATTGGGTTGTGAATACCCAGATCACCAACAGTTTTCCTGCCAGCACGTGCAGTTTAACCCAGAGCAGCACTAGATCTGTTGGTACCCAAGTGTGGCTGCTCTGGAGACCATAATCTGGTGCTCGGGGTTCTGCGAGGGCGATTCTGTTTACTCCCAGCCTCCCGTTGCACGTGGAGATAAACACATGTGTGATGCCAGGATACAGCTGCAAATTGTACATGTGGTGGTGAAAACGCTGTTGCTGTTTATGCAGAGAAAAACAGAACCGAAAGGCCACAGAATGAAATATAATTTGTTAAAAACAGGGAATAACACTGATTAAAATGAAAGCCAGTGTTTCAGTACTTTACTGTGGAGAAGTATGTCCCCAGGTTCCTTGCACTTGCCCTGTGATTATACAATAGATTTCAAGTCTGTGATATCTACAAATCTACATCAAAATATATTCTATAGCTGTAGGAAACAGCTCTGAATTGTTAACCTTCTCTCCAGGTACTGGAGGTAACACACTGTGAGATTAGATGTATATTTTCTTCAAGATATACCACCCATCGAGGAGTCCATATTTACATCTTTTGTTGATATTTTTTATAGATTAAAAGAGTCTCTTTTCTGGTGATAATTCTGCTAAGTACTGTAATTTGCTGCCACTAATATTTGTCTGAGTCCTAGTTTGCAAAATATATTTGAAACCACTTTATAAAGTCTCATAATTGCTTCTTTGTAGAGCTGGTATAATGAGTAGTTTCTTTATCCAGCCTTTATCCTGTTAACCTTAGAGGTGAGCGACTGCTTGCTGGAGTAGTTGGGGAATGTCTTAGCACTGTTGAGCCATTTAATTTCACTACTAATTTCATAGCGGTGACACAGAATTGGCTATGAGCAAGCTCGCAGTTATTTCAAGGGTTTTCAGTTAGCATTGAATCAGGACCTGATTCACTAAAATGAAATTGAAATAAATGCACATGTAGATGATTTTTTTTAATGCATAAATTGATCTGCATTTATGTGCCCAATCCACATTAAAACATTGACCTGCTCTTGAAGGATGGGAGCTCAGCATATAAAGCAGCTCTAGCATTGAAAATGAGAACTTGCACCACTGCATTGAGGGTTTGTTCTCTGCTTCCTTTACTGTCCCATATATAGAGAAACATTTGGATAACCAAAGAGTTACTCTTAGCTTTCTGGAAAATACAGATTCCCCTTTTTCAGTTTCTTTTGGCCGTTTTAACAAAGACAGCAATCAGTGTGCCGTGCTGTTTAGCATGTGGGGTGGCTTCCAGGCTTGCTCTTTCTGCAGGAAGACATTCCTGTTACTCTGGTGTTTGTTTTAGATGAGCTGCCTTGTGCAAAACTTCTCTTTTCTCCAGATTGGTAGGGAAGTTAAGTTGCCTCCCAAATCAAAATTCGTTTTACCCCAGAGCTGGCTGCATTTCAGAGGGGAAGTTGTGCCTTTTTGTGAATACAGCTTAAAATGTGCATGTGTGCTGAATTCTGCTATTTGCATCCTGTTGCTTTTGCTGTTACTGTAACAGTTGGGTGATCTGAAAGAAGTGTGATTTGAGGGTCACTAAACATGAGAGAGAGAGTTTTCAGTTTGGCATATGAGAGAGTATTTATGGCATGAGCTTAGGAAATGCTACCCCTGTCTAATCTTATGTATACAATTAGAAAGAGGGTAAGAATAACATTTTTTGAAACCTTGGGGGTTACAGGTGAATCCAAAAAGTTGAGAATTAAGTCATTTATTAAATAACTTAAACCTGCCCACAAATCATCCCCGTGGGGAAAAAGGCCATGACAAAAATTCACTTGCACTTCAGTATGGGCAGTGGTGATACCTGACAGTGGTCACTGCTGGAGGGACACATGGGGTGATGGAGCAGCAAGGCCCTGCTCTTCCCTATGCCCCAGTATTCCAGGCCCCCTTGGACAGTGCTGAACCTTTCCCAGGGCTGCCTTGGGGTCTCTTCTGCCTTGTCCCACCCCATGCCCTTTCTGAGCTGCCAAATTGTGGTAGCTGAGTCCTCGTGTAACGCATTTACCTGGGGAACTGCCAGGGTAAATTGCTTTACTGCTGAGCTGTGGCTGCATGGCAGGGAGAGGGGACAAAAGATGTTGCATTATTCGTACAGGACTGGTTTTACCTCTGTGTGTCTTGCATAGGCATCTAACGAGTGCAGCACTTACCTGCAAGCTATGATTTAGCAGTGTGCTAATGCCAGCCTCTCCATTGTACAGGCATGTGCACTTGGGACACTGCAGGCATTTTATCATCTGGAGGTCATCACTGCTAAATATTAAGGGTGAATTTTGCACTGAAATACAGAGTTCTGATTGTGCACTTGGTTTGATCTTTCAATGCTTCTGTCGTTAGTGACATTGTCATTTAATGTGGACATTCATTTATCACATGTCTGGACCTGCCTCGAAAGCACTTTCAGTGGCTGCACTCTCAATTCAGGTCTGTTCCCTCTCATAGACTCTGAGCAAAAGTTGATAGCATTTGAAATTTAATCAGGTTGGTATTGTGCAATTTATCTCATAAAAGTTTCAGTAGCTTTTTTTGTACACTTTCTCTGCTGTTTAAAAGGAGATCTCAAAAGTCTGGAGTTGGAGGAACACATCTGTCCATGCATCATTGCGGACTGCACTTTTAGTTCTTTTAATCTGAATTTGATCTCTTCTGTGAAACACATCCTCAAACATGCAACTTCTAACATCAGACTTGTGTAAAATTCATAGCTGAAAGCCTTTTCCTTTGTAACTAGGAACATTTTCTGTTAGCTGTAAGAAAGGACTAAAGATGGCTTATATAGAAAGACTTTATAATACTAGTAAAGGCTGTTTTTCCTTAAGAGCAAATTCCTACATTTGTTGTACTTTTTTCCATTACTAGGACCAAATTTATGCCAGTATAGAGGATAGGTTCCTAAATTTTAATCCTGTGTTTTGTCCACATGCAAAACTTTACTTAATGTCATCCTAATCATTGGGGCCCCCGTGATCTGGTTTTGTTCTACATCACAGAGTGACAGTATTGCACCGCCAGGTCCCAAATACAGGCAGTACAAACCATTTTGTAATGTGCCTCTTCCCTACCTTCATCAGACATTTATTTTAAACATCTGGTCTTGAAAATCAGAACCTGCACGCAATCTCCTTATTGCCCCATCCAGAAATTCCCCTCCCCTCTGACCAGTCTGTTTTCCAAAATACTCTTGGTCCTTCCAAAAAGACGGTTTTATTCTTCTAAGTTTCAGATTTAAAATCTGGATGAGTGAGAGATCTGGGATGAGAGATGCATTAGCAGAACTGATTTCTCTTGTTACCAGTTCAAAAGGCTTCAGTATGCAGCACAAATGATTCATAAGTATCCATTGTTCAGAGTTCAGGATAAAGAGTTCAGAATCAAAGCTCTGCTTTAATGTGCGCTCATGCATTTCTTTTTTCAGTAAGAGCATTCTCTTCATATATATAGCAAATGAAATTCAAACTTGTTTAAGCTGCAGTTCTGGTAAATTGCTCTGCCTCTGAAGTTAGCTTAGAATATCATGAGAGTTATAGAAACCGTTACAGATTTTGCTAGTATTGCAAAAACTTGGTGCTTAGTTATAATCAAGGAAGAGATGTTTAATAAATAGAACAGCAAAACAAGTGATCACCTCGTGTTTTACCTGGGTGTGGACCTCACGTCAGCCCTGCTGGCAGATCCTGAGAGCACAACCATACAGGATTTGGGCTGTTGGTATTTTTCTTACTGGCCTTTACCGAGGGGAGAGACAGCGAAGGCTTCTAATTTATGGGCAGATTTTTGCATGGGAATGCAGGGTGACAGTCAGTGGGCAGCGATTAAGAGGTATTCTGATGCCTAGATGTTTGTCCAAATGTTTGTCATCGAGCAAACTGTGCCCAACATTGCTTCTTTCAGAGCCTGCTTAATCTTTCATTTTAATGTTTCATAGATCCGAGGTGCTGTCACTGCTGCAGTACTGTGTTTGCTCCTGGCATCTTGTATCATGGCTGAGCATACTGAATGGGCTCTCTAAAACCTTTCTTATCAATGGAGTACAACAAGCCCAATGCAATCATCCTTTCAATTATCTTCTTCATCTCAAGTGTCACCAGATAAGTGCTGGCATAGTATTCTTGGAACATTTCTGATATTGTTCCTTGCTTTTTTGGCTATAAATGTATGAATATGGGATAAAGATTAAGATATCTCATGTTTTACCCTTATTATGCACAGACAAAACTACGCTTATCTCCTAAAAGGTTCTTTTTTTCCCATCTCTTCAGTTTCAATGCTCATTGGGTCTAGGTGATGATTAGAATATTGTGCTAACTCTTGTGTTACAGTGGGAGTTGTGCCCTCTGGGATTAGGGGAAAAGCTAGAGAGTCTGTTCAGTGCTGTGCAGCCTCTGAAATTGGCTTGATGTGGAGGTCACCTGGCAGTGGGTTACAGGACAGGACTCTCAAAATGGGACTTTGTAAATGACCAGTCCTGAGTAGGTGGCTCAGCCTCTGCTCGCTCAGCTCTGCAGAGGTTTTCTGAGAGTTTAGTGCCCATGGGATGAGGGGTAAAGAGACTTTGTTTACCTTGATTATTTCTACCTGGTGAGTGAAATTTGACTTTGCTAAACCACAGACCTTTCCGAACTCTTTAGGTTCAGGAGGCACTTGTGAACAGACTGAAGAAACAGGGTGTACTCTGTGCTCTGGAGATGAATAAATCTCTACCTCCTGTTCATTTTCATGTATATAAGGTGTTCCTTTGTGTACCCCTGCTGCTCTGTGCTATGCAGGTGGTGTTTCCTTCTGAGCTGATGTTGGTATCTCTGCCTGGGCACATCATTTTGTTGTGGTGCCACCAGAGAAGGGTCCTTTGTGTCATGGTGGAGAAGGACAGAAGGGGGATTGCAAACCCTGCTATGCTGAATTGTTATTATTTGAGAGTGCAGTGTATTCAGCACTGCATGGAGGCTCATGGGCTGTGTGAACATGGCCTTGACCTCCTGTTTAGAGGCTGAAGGAGCAGGAAGAGGGACCGGCCGATGGTGGGTTCCAGCTGCAGGATCCGTAGAAAGCTCATGGGATGGGATGTTGGAGATCAGAAGCCAGTCTAGGACCTGCATGCCTGTGACCAAGGCATCTGTGTGGGGACTGGAAGATCTGGGGGTTTAGCACTTCTCCTGCATGACCTCAGGTCAGGGCATTTACCTCCCTGAGCTTAAGAAGTTGTATAAAGTTTACAGGATCTTTGTGACGAGCACTTTACGTTACTAAACCGCAGAATTTACAGCTGTGAGTCAGGCTCCCCACAAACATGATGTTGGCTTATGAAGAGGGTTTTTTTTTTAAGGAGTTTTTGTTCGTTGCCTTTTCATTTGGAGGCCATTAGATTATTTTGGCAAAATTCTTGAAGTTGTCTCTACAATTAGGAGAGCTCAAAACACTTTCGAATTTAAGGAATTAATTGTGATGTAATTATGAAGAGCTTTAGGAATAACACCAAATATAGCAATATGTGTGAATCCTGAGGATTGGCAAATAGGAGATTAGTGTGGGAACAAGAGAGGAATGTAGGCTTTGGTTCAAAGAGTTGTTTTAAAGGAAAAATACTGAAAATAAAGTGTGATGAAAAACAATAATTCTAATGAAGGACAAAGCCCATCCATTGTACTCCAGTCATGCTTTTTTATTAGCCATTATAAAGTTGGAGGATGCAGCAGTGGTGACAATAAACCCAGACAAGTAAGGGGGAAGATACAACTTCAATCTCTTCATTAAAATAATGTTTCATGGTTGCACACAACCACACAAAATGTATTTTCATGCTTACACGTTTCAACCATTTTTGAAAGTCACACAATTGTTTTGCTGATTTAAGTTCCAAATTAATGAAAATACAATGGGATGGGGCAACCTGGGAAGAGAGGAGCCAGGCTTTCCAAGAAAACATTGAAGCATTGCACTGATTGCTGTGAAAATTCATTTCAGTTTCACCTCATTTCTTCATTAAGCATGTTAAAGTAGTTTTTTTCTTGGGTTAGCTTCTGCAGGACTCTGTCTTACTTCAGGGGCAGTGGTTTTAAGGACATGGGACAATTTGCAGTGTTATGCTGCTTCACCCCAAGTGCAGTTGCTCCAGATTGGTGCTGGTGAAAAAGAGGAGAATTTAGACCCCTGAGTTACTCCAGCCTTGTGTAAGTGTAGTGACTTCACACATCATTTAGTAAGAATTGCACCAAGTGAGTGTTTGTTATCTTGGAAATAAACAACATGAAATACTGAATTCTGGGTCATAACTTAGGAGTTGTAAGCACTTCCTTTATTTGAAGGATTTTGGTTAGTTGGTTTCCATTTGGACATCTGGTCTACAGATAGGCCTTGGCATCTAAAAAGCCACTTTAGGCTGAAATGGGGGCTGACTGTTTTGGCTTATTGTAGATACAACACTACCTGAAAAGATCATAATAGAAATAGATCTTGATTCACCATCATTTCCTAAAAGACATTTATATTTGAACAAAACAGAATAAGCAAAGTAACCTTCTCCCAGTTAGCTGCCATGGCATGCCTGGAGTCCCCCATTATGGTGGCTATTGTATCCAGGCATTTCCTGATCTCTTAAGCATCTATATCTGCATAGCACTGAGCAATTACTATCTCATAATGGTGGAACTGAAGATCAAAAACACTGTGTGGGAATTTCAGGGACTAAGTCTTGCAGCCCATGTAGCAATCTTACTCTTCCTTGCCACCTTTTTACCCATAAAACTGAGTACTGAATGCACAGTTGAACACTGGCATTTCCTTGCTTGACAAAGCCAATAAATCCCCCAGATAGCTAATGGCAGTGTGTTGGTAAACAGAATTAAAATCTGGTATGACAGTTGTGTAGGAAGGAATACGATCACTTAAAGAAATTCAGGCACTGCTGCCTAAGATAGCTCTGAGACTGGGAACTTGGATTCTGTACTTTGCCATAGTTGTTTGTTTTATTTTGTTGTGAGTTTGTTGTTGTTGTTGTTTGATTTCATTTTTTTACATTAGGGAAAACCAAAACCTGTATGTTGTTGTGCAGTTTGGGTAAACAATTTGTTAAATGGCCATCCCACACAGATGCTTAGGAGGATTCAGGTTTTAATAACTGTAAAATGTTTGAGATCATCTTGCCTAGGAGAAGTCCTCACCCAAGCTTCTTGAAGGTGTGGTTAGGACCTTGCAGAAGCAGTCTCAGAGGAATTTTTCTCTTACGTTACATAGTGACAGAGCAAGCTGGGAAATGGAGGGATTTATCCAGTGTATGGATTAATAGGTGGTGGGTCTGTTGTTATTCACAGTCCAGTCCTGCATTTAGCATGTATTCAGTGTGGGACACAGTTCATCCTGCTGTCTAGTTCCTCCAGGTTTTTCCTGCTCTGGAGTCCCTTGAAGCCTCACTGGGGGCTTCTGTTCCTGCTGGCAGAGGTGGAAAAGGATGCTCTGAGCCAGGGTGTGCTCTCCTGTCACTTGTCCCTCTGTGTGGCACATGTAGCCTTACCAGAAGGCTGAAAGGTTTAAAGTTACTGAGCCAATGATGAGCATCTGAGAAGGTGCTTAACTAAAGTGTGTTTTCTTTGATTGTCTTGTGTTCTTTAATAAATTTTATTAATTAATGAAACTGACTCCTCTGTACAGTACATTGGAAGAATTACTGTTCTACCTCACTGTGTAATCATTATCACCATTAATGAGTGTGTTATTCTGTCACCAATATTAATCTAACAAAAGAAACAAATACCTGGCCTGTGCTGTGATGCAGGAGTCAGTAGGTTAAATACTCACTCTGTGAATTTGTGATAAACAGTCCAGCTGATATGGCCAGAGCATGGCTCGAGGGCTGCTTTTAGAGACACTCAACACACGTAAACGTACAATGCACAAGCAGCTCTCCTTGCTGGTTGTGTGATGCTGCTTCTGTGAATGGTCCTTCTTCCTTGGCTTTTGGAATCAGCACCTCCCTGAGGATAAAATGCAGAGCAAATCAGTTAGGCACAGCAGAAGATGGGGCATTTTTATACTCTGCCTTTTCATTTAGATTTGATTCCTCAGAAAAGCTGCTTAAATGGTGTTACAACTGCTTTGATACGGGCTCTTAATTATGAAAAGGTAGCACCAGTAAATAGCGTTAGGTGAAAAGAGCGCAGAGGGGAGAGGCAATGGGAACCTTGGCTATCAATATGTCAAAAGGATGAGTCCAGAAAGACACACTCAGTGTTACAAATTTCTTGTGATGCCCATGGCAAAGCTATTTTAGCAGCTCTTGAGAAAGGGATGGATGTCTGTCTTATTGGAGTTCCTTGAGGGAATAGATTCAGCACACAGAGGGGAGGAGAGACTGAAGTGAGGCATCTGTCATTTTCTTCCAGTGTTTACGATCCCTTAAAATAAAGACGAAAATTAAAGGAATGTGTTTCTCTCGTATCAAGAGTTCTTATGTTCTTCTTTAACTGGCCTCATGCAGAAGATTTTGGCTGGTTTAGCTGGTTTGTAATTTTTGTGGTGTGCAGCTCTTGTTGGCTTCCCTTGTACCAAAGGCACACGAGCTATTCCTTTGCTGTGGGTGGCACGGAGCAAACAGCTGTGCGTGTGTTGCACTGAATTTAATGTGCATCATGGTAACAGAAGAATCAATCTGAGGAGAGGCTTCTTTTGCAGCGCTGTTAGCTTTGGGTTTATATTCTTTATTAGCTATCGGAGCATTTTCATTATTGAGGCTATTGGTTAGACCTCCTCTAACTCCAGTAAAACCAAGAGACGCCGAGTTGCAACACTTGCAATATGCAGTATGCACACACAACCTGGATCAACCTAATTTCAGCACAGCAAACACAAAACAAAAGCTGTATATGACTTCTTAGCCTTTGTGCACATCTGCATTATTATAAATGCTAATATAATTCCGCAATGATAAATAATTAAACAATTATGGTCATGAATCAATAAGTTTAGCACATTTTTTTTCATCAGCAAATTGTACTGTATAAACAAGAAATATAAATTACCAAGTCTAATTTTTACTGAAAATTGTAAGCATTTTATATCTAATAATTAAAAAAGTATTAGAATTCAATGTAAGATACTTAGAACTTTAAAATTTTCTGGTTTTAACCAAACACCATTAAATTGTCATGTTTTATGTTTCTGAATCTGATTAACATTTTGAGATCTGACTTTTGCAATCATTCTCTTTGTTTTCCTCTGCTAAAACCCCCTCGCTCAACCTCTGGTTTCTCCTAAACACAGTTTATCAGCCTGAATCCAGCTTCAGTTGACCTCATTATGTTGCCTTTAAGAAAATACAACGTTTAAAGAAAAACATTCAAGTACCTTTCTTGTAAGATTTTGAAAGACCTAGCTATTTTTATCATGTACGAAGCACTTTGCTGCATAAGGTGCAATATGGAGGCAGGGAGAAGAGGAAGCTTTTACCACTCTGTTTGCATTCAGTCAGGGGTTGTAGGGTTACCTGTAATCTTTCCCACTCTCAGATCTTTGGCATTAGTAAAGAATCTATCACCCCAAACACTGGCACCTAGCTACATAATTTAAAAATAATCCTGCCCTTCTCTAGAAGTAGGGGTAAAAAATACTGTGTTTTCGGGGAAAAAAAAGCTGAGTTTGATTTTTTTTTTTTTTTAAGAAGTTGTGTATGTTTTCTATGCTGAACATCTTGCATGAACTAAGGATTTGCCACAAAGGAAGGTACTGCAGAATAGCTGTTCCTGACTGCTCACCATCGGCTTCCTCGATGGCTGTGTTTTAACCCAGGGAAATGCTTGACCTGCTTGTACTGTATCTTGTTCTATCCACAAAAACCCCATTTAGACTTAGCCAAGGCATGTTGGATCAGGAGACTTGGAAAAGCAGCAGTTTGAGGATGGTGTTAGGCATTGTGACACCAGATCTGAGGGGGACACGACCACTGGCTGCCCATCCCTGCAGTGACAGGGGCCTCTGGGACCCTTTTCCCAGGACTCTGTCTGGACCTGCAGGGTGGGCACAAAACAGTGAGGACTCATCCTCCTGGCATTTACCCAAGGCAGAGCTGATGGGACTGGTTTGTTGGAGGCGCTGGAGTTTTGCTGCATCACTGTGCTGGAAAAGCTACTCTTCGTGGGAAAATTCGGTGAGCCAATAAACTGGTGTTTGTCTGTCTCCCATGTGTGTGGTGGTGTGAACGAGGCACAGCAGTGATGCTTCGTGGTGGCCCCATCTGCCATTCTTCCACAAACAGCCTAAGTGAACCTGCAAAACAACCAGTGGGATGTGAAGAAGGTGACACTGTCCTTCAGAAAACAGGAGAAATTGGGAAGGGAATTTGATACACTACAGTAGGTGCTGTGACCTACAGATGGCAGCTTCACCAGGCCTAAGATTAGTTTGGGGTCTAAGATTAGTTTGTCTGCCTTCATAGGGAAGCTTGTAGTGTTAGAGAAGGGACTCTGTCCACTGAAGTGTTAAAGTTTGTTTGCAGGGTTTTTTTTACCAACTAGAAGCCTCAGGAATCTCCACCAAGCTGGGAGATCAAGGACTCTTCCTCTCACTTTTACTGCTGGCTGGCAAGCAATTAGTTATTTGTATTACAGAGAAGCCTCACAAAGATAGTGTGTTTAGAAATGTAAGCAAGTATTTTGCCTTCGGGGGGGAAGAAGAAGAAGGAAATATTTTCTTCACCTTCTTGTCTTTATCTCCCTTTTTGTTTACCCTGTCTTCCTCCTTTTGATGAATAAGAGAAAGAAAACTACATATGGAGTCTGAAGATCTTTACTTTGAGTTTCTTCCCTGTGCTGCTGCATCTGCTCCTCTTCTCCTGCTTTCCCAGTGTGCCGTGTTTCCATTTGTGGGTGGAAGTGTCTTTCCCTCTGATGCCAATGTCACTCTTCTTGTGGCAACCAGATTTTGTTTTACTGTATAGCTCTTAGCAACATGTTTCCTGCATTCTGCTCACTCTGTTGTGGAGTTCACACTTTCAAAGTCTAGAGATATAGATTGCTCTGCTTTCACATATATGATTTTGTCAAAACAATTAAAGTCGAATGTTGGAAGGCATTCCTTTTCCTTGTGCAGAGTTACTGGGTTTGTGTTTAGCTCTGAAGCAGGTCTTCACCTCCACGAATACTATCCTCCCACTATTCTCAGATTGCAATATCAAATGTTTGCAGAAAATTTTATACATCCGTTAACTGGACCTTTTTTTTTTTTTTAGGTGGTTGAAAAACTGTATATTAATTTTCAAGTTACAGTACCTGTATTTAAAGGCACTGATGTGATAAAAGTCCTAGCATTTAATAGGTAGGGCAAAACGGTAGAAAATTCTCATTTTCTCTATGATAAATCAGTAGAACCTGTGGGGAAGTAGTAATGCAGCCATACATTTAGCATATTTCATTATTTTTAATGTATCTACATTTAAAACACTCAGATTCCACCTATGAAACTGGATTACAAGATGCACAGCAGGTTAAAAATATTGTAGAGATGTTGTTTTCATGCTTCAAATCCCTGAAAAGCCAAATACACTCACTTCTGAAACTAAATCTTGGTTTTCACTGTAAAAAAAAAAAAAGGAAAATGTTTAATAGCACATATGGCATAATTTCATGTGACATCTGTTTTGTAACAAACAATATTTAGCTCACTTATTTGCTGAATGATACAGTACATGCTGCAAACAAAAAGTCCAATGAACAGTTTTACATAGTTTGTAATATATCAATGTTTATCACTAAAGAATGCAAAACTTAAACATTTAAGCATGTTATTGATTGTAATATGCAAAACATCGATTCCTGCATGCTGCCAATGCAAAGAAAGTCTACTTGAATGCCTTGTGGGGTATGAAAATTAGGTAGATTTCTGAAAGAATAACTGTTGTCCTCCCACTGGTGACATTTAGGCTTATGCCCCCTCCACCTAATCTGTGTCATCTTCTAGGAGACAGCTGTCAATATATTTAGGATGGTTTAGCTCATAACAGCAGAAATGGTGAGAGCCTATTGGCTTAATTGCATGGAGTGATTGATTCTAATGGAAACAACATTTAGAAACTCAAAATGCACTTTCTGTTGGCAGATCTAATAGAATATCATAATGAATTGGAGCATCAGGAGTATACTGTACTTTCTGCAAGGACTGAGAAGGACAGTCAGGGGGTTTTGTGTTGGTTTTTAAATTTGATTTTAATGTTTAAATTATTTGTTTAAATAATAAAACCAAACCATCACAGAGACGTAGTCAGACAGAAACCAGAACATCAGAGTGATGCTGAAACCACACACTGGTACAGCAAGTGTCAAAGGAAGACTGTGAAATAAATGTTAGCAACTGCAGTGCTGTGAAATGGCATGAGGTTTCTGGGGCCATGCCTTGTGTCACAATGCACTTGGGAAGGGTGCCCTGAAAGCAAACCCTGCTGTGGGGACTCAGGTGGGTGCTGTGCACCCAGATGGATAATTTCAGCACAACCTCTCCTATAAACCCAAAGGCTTTCTGGAAGCAGGTGGGCTGTTGCAGACCACAGTGTCTGCTGGGCTGCACCAAGTGGGGGCTGAAGCATGTCTGGGTTGGAGCAGAGCAGGGTCTCTGCCTTTCTCATGGTTCTCCTTGCTTCTGTGTGTGGCCAGATCATTTTGGAGAGCCCCCTGTGATGGTTTGCAGGTCTAGGGGACCTGGATGTATGGCAGGAAGCTTGTCTGGCACTCTTGGAGGAGGTACCTTGGCACTGTCAGCTGCTCTGGAGCTGCAGAACATGCCCCTGCCTGGACAGACAGAGGAAAGCCTGTGCCAGCTCTGTTCTCCCTGGGGTAGCAGAAAAGCTCCAGAGCAGTTGCTCTGTGTTAACTCTCTTCTCTTCTGGCAGTTTTGCACAATAACCTCTTGCCTTTATAGGCTTGGTCAAACTGTAAGTGCATCTGTCTTTAGTCTGGGGTTTCCTCTTCCTCTCTCCCTTTCTCTCTCAAAAACACTTCATAGAATCCCATTTCCTTCTCCCTGTTGTAATTTTGCAGAGATGTCTTACTCTTTCCCGAGTATCTGTATGGAAAGTCAGGATTAAAAAAAATCTTCTGCTTCACTGAAAATGCTGTGCTGTTTGGCCAGAAGCTGATGACATAGTTCTGTCTTTTCTTTTTCTACTCCTTTAAGATCTAGAAAAGTGTAGGTTCTGGGGGGATTAAGATGTGATTACAGATTAAATGGGTTTTTTCCCCCCTTCCCCATAATTAGAAAGGTATGAAGAATCGGATGCAAGATTGAACAGTGTAAATCCTCCAAAATTAAAAACATTTCAGAACTGGAATAAATATTAATAAATTGGATGCATAATGAAATGCTGTAGATATGTAAGGGGAAAAGCAAGCAGGAAAGGAGGGAAGATTTTTATAGACCTTAATTACAGCAGGGTTGTTAGTAAATTTACTGAATTGTAAATGTAAAAGATTCGGATGGCCTGAGTAAAACCACATATTTAAGCCTTCTAAATGAACATTTCTGTTTTTTGAGTAATTTGTACCATCTGTGTCAAAATTCTGAGCCTAAGAAGAAAAAGCAGTGGAACAAATGTTGGTTCCATAAAACAGTCCTAGTTCATTGTTGAAATTGTCACACATTAACATTGCAGGCCATCTGGGTAGACAAAAGACTCTAACCAGATTGCTAAGATGATTTTATTGGTCTGGTATTAATCAGAATGTGGCATAATATTTAAGCAGAAAAAATGATGAGGTGAAGTGGAGTGCCTTTAACTATTCTAACTGTATGGTAGTTGCACAATAATCGTATTACACCATAGAGCACTGTGTTTCTTAGCAAAGTTCCTAACTCTGAAATGTAAATAACAAGCTATGTGATATTTCCAATTTATAGTTTAAAATAAAATATGAAACTTAAAGAAGTAATGGCTGTTGGCATATTGCAATGTGGAGATTTAAAGGCCACAGCATGGTTGTATTAAATTGCGGTATACCCACAATCATGTTGGAATTAACTTTAATTTCTTTTTGTAACATTGTAAATCAGATTACACTTCATCTCAAAGAATCCAGAACTCGTGATTTACAATTGATTTTCTACATTTTGAATCTCTACACAATGCAGCAGCTTGCCTTCTCCCCGGGATCTAGAGATGACGGGTATGTATGTGCATGTATGTGTGTGTTTCATTTGTTCTCAAAAATCTTCATCTGCTTTCTCACCTTTCGCAGGCAATTGGAAAAGTCTCACTTTTTATTGTTCTCCATGACATTGCCTCTTTCTAGTTTCCCCCTATGATTCTCGAAAAGACAGTGGGTGTTTCTGCTCACCTCTCCCCACCCCTTTGAAAACTCTGCCTGCGCTCCTGTGCCAAATCTGACGCGATGCCAGCAATGCCTCTGAGCAGAGACCCCTCCAAGCACTGTGGAAAGCCTGCTCCTGGGAACATTTTGCACTTTGCCTGATGTGTTTGCTGTGAGTTACCCTTCTGAGGGAGGCAGGTGGTGGAGATCCCTGCGAGGCTGCAGGCAGGGCTCCCTCCAAAACTGCCTCGAGACAGACGGATCCTGCCTCGCGTAGGAGACCAAGGGTCTGGCAAGGTGGGAAGTGGGGACTCCATCGTTAGGTTCAAGTGTAGCTGTGCCCTGTCTCTTGCTGAGGAAGGCTGTGCAGGTCCCTACCTGCAGCAGACATTGCTGCCCTGGTCCCACTGTGTTCCCAGGGTCAGGAGAGCCCAGCTGCACCTGCGTGCTGTCCTCAGCACCTGCATGGCCAGCGCTGCCTGAATGCAAGGCTTGGGTGCCAGTTGGGATTCACACAGAGGCCAGAGATTTTCCTATTTGTAAAATGTTTCTGGTCCTGATTATTATATAGAGTGCATTCTGTGGAAGCAGCTGTAGCACACTCTTGTGCCATTTTCCTGGCACAAAATATATGGTTGGATGGTTTCTGCTCTGTAGTTTTGTATGAATTTCTCACTGTCTATCTCCCAAAAGAAAAAAAAAAAAAGAATAGAGAACAGTCACTTCCTATACAAAACTTGTATTAGAAGGAGACTTAAATTTTCTGAAGTAATAGTAGAATAGTATTGGGGTAATTAAACAGGGCACCTGATGCATTTAAATAGCACAGATGCCAAATTAATTTCGGATATTTTTGCCTTTTGACTTTGGTTTTAAGTTATTAATGTGAGAGCAAATGAAATGGGAGGAAAAAAGAGGAATGAACAAATTGAAGGACTGGAGTGGAAGGCAGGATTATCTAGCAGGAGAAAAATGAGGGTGAGGGCAGTCAGACCAAAACACGAGGTTGGAAGGCAAAAGGTTTGGATCAAGAAGTTGCAAACTGTGGCCAGCATTTAGACTGTGCTGTGGCTCATGGAAGAGCTGTGAGACTGAGGAGAGCTGTACGTGGTCTGAGGGGTCTGCCTGGGGCCATGCTGGGTATTTGCTTTGTTCCAAACCTCTCTCCTTGGGAAAGATCTGGAACTGAGCAAAAACAACTGAGCCCCTCAAGCTCTGTGAGCTGAGTTCATTGCCTGGGCAGGAGAGGTCCTGGTGAATGTCTTAATATTTTCTGTTTGAATTGTGCATTGCTCAGTGTTCAGATTTTCTGGGAGATAAGTGACCCAAAGGCACGTACAATGTTCTTGTCTCTGGCTGACCGTGATCCTCTGGAAACATCTCTCATGGGCCAGTGTTTGTTTGTGACAGACCAACAGAGTATTTGTCTGGAGATGAGGTGATCTTAAATGTGAGGGAGACAATATTTCTAAGCATCAATAGTTTGGGTAATTGTGTTGCTTGATCTTCTGGTGATATGCTGCTTGGCATAAACTTTAAAGGAGATTTTCCAACTTTACCAGCAGTTTTTATTTTTTCACTCAGTTCTCATTAATCTTACATTTGAGTGTTTAGAAATGCTAAATACCAGTGTTAAAAGATGACTGGAATCTTTTCTATTTGATCAAAGATCTTTCATGGTTTTGCCTATTTAATAAAAGAATTATCAACCATTGCTGTGGAATTATACAGTGTAGTGTAAAGTATGCCTAATTAAACAAAACACTTGGGATTGTCAGCCTCACAGTGCTGGCCTGGTCCTTGATGACAGATAGCAATGGTGAGAAAATGTCACCACAGCCACCCCAGTGTTGTGCTATCAGCCACATACAAGTGAAATGTGGATTAAAATGCTATTAACATAGCCAATTAAACATAGGCATAAACAAACCAGTGAAATCAATAATCCTAGCTGTCTAGGATTATGTCTGTGTTACAGAGCTGGTGCTTTGCTGTGGCTCACTTTGCCCATCTGAGGACTGCCCAGAACAGCAAACATGAAGCCAAGGTGTTTTGCATGGCAGTGGTGAGGATGTTGCCCCAGAGCAAGGGCTATCCACACCTTCACAGCATGGACTGACAAAGCCATACCAGGGGTTAAATATTATTTTCTTTCCTAGATAAAATATGTTGGGTTGTTTTTTATTTTTTCTTCTCTCAGAATCCATTTTTTACTGTTACATTTGACATGTGTTCCAGGTCTTATGGACTCAGTGTCTCTGTAGATGCTGTAATTGGTCCTTGTGGCTGAGATGTCAGTCTGGACAAGGCCAGCAAAAATCATGAGCCATCTGAAAGGGAGATTTCATAGGTCACAAGTAGGTTAGCAGCAAAATAAAGAGAGATAGTGTACTAGTTCACAGTAGAATAGCAAACTGTTTCCAGGTCCTGCACATGGTCACCATGTCTAGCATGCCCATTTGATGCTTTCTCATTTTTTTTCATGAATGCTAACCTTGGTTAGGCATGCGTTTCTCCATCCTGGAATTATGAAGGTCCCCACCTCCTGTACCTTTACTTTAAATGTCAGTTAGTCCATTTTGTGATATTTCAGTGTCATCTCCAGACCAGATCTTCTGCTTTAGATCAGTATAAATTTATTTTTCTGTTAAACGTAGAAACTAAAATCCATATGTGTTCTTTTCTGGACTATGAAAGACAGACTATGAATGAGAAGGTTGTATATGCTTTGAATTTTCCAGGTGTTAAATCTAATTTCTCTTCCTGGTCAACTGGCTTAATCCTTTAGTCTTAAAGGATTAAATGCTACCTATAGTAGATCTCTTCCTGATGTCAAAAGATTTCTCTGGATGGCTGATATCCTAAAGCCCAAAGCCAGCAAAATAATTCCTCTGCAAAAAGTCAGCATTGCTTTATTGAAACCCCCATTTCAACAATGAGGTGAAGCATCACTGCTCTATTTATCTCTTAAGACCACCTTCTTAATCACTACTCTATTTATCTCCTAAGACCACCTTCTTAATGGCTGTAGGCTTGACAATAACAAGAGAGCACTGGGTATTTTCAGTCTGAGAGTTCTCATAAGAACAAAGAAGTGATGAGATTTCCTCTTGACTCTTCATCTGAATCCATTTAAAAATACAGAATGAATTTTTATTTATAAATGTTTATTTTTTCTGTAGTGATTAAAAGAAGTGATTTTTAAACAACAGACGGAGAAAAAATTATTCTTTATTTTTTAAACAACAAATACAAGCATATTCGGGTTCTCTTCAAGAGAGTACTTTTTGTGGTTGTTAAGAACCCTATTAGGAAGGCCACTTTGATAGTGTGTTGGATTTTGTCCAATTAATGCCCTTTAAAAACATCTTGATGGAAAACAATGGGGCAAAAGAAGGCAAAATCCCTGTTTCCAAAACCAACCAGGCAGGAGGTTAATGGTGGCCCACGTTATGGGAATACCACAATGTGTGTAAACACCCAGCTTTCAAGAGCTCTTCTACCACTGTGATGGCCCAGTAGATGTTTTCATGTTTTCTGAGCTACTGTGTTTCCATGTAGTGTAAGGCATGTAAATTTAAACTGTTTTACTCCTTTGGATAGCAGTTGGGATGAGTCCATGGCTGACTGCTGTGTTGGGGGCTGACCTTCTAGCAGTGTATAAAAATAAAAAAAATATGTAATTATTCTCAAAAGTTAGAGGCAGGGAGACAAAAGGCACCTAAGGGAAGTAAAGTTGCTTTTGTGTGAAACCAGAGGCCAGCACAGCCCTGCTGCCTGGTTGGGCATGGGGTGGCTGTATGTCACCAGCCTCGTTGGCAAGGTGCTTTCTGTGCTTCGTGGTGCTGCAGGTTGGCTGAAGTCCTACCTCAGATGTCTGTGGTGTGCTGAGAGCACGTTGCAGGTGGAGCACAACCTGGACCTGCATCTCTTCTCTTACTGATTCTTCATTTGGATATTGTAGGATCAGGCTCTACCAATTAGAAAATGAATGAAGAGCCTGATTAGAGCTTTAAATGGGATTCTTGAGACTTTTGTTTGTACCTGAGGCAGTATGTATGCTGAAATTAAACAGCAACCACTTTTGGCATGCTTCCTTCCTTCATATAATCTCTCTAGCAGGCTGTGTTTTCTTACTGTAAATCTCTCTTATATATATGTATTTATTTATTTATATTCAGAAACATCACGTGTGTATATGCAGTTCTGGGGAGGAGTCATGACCCAGTGATGCAGTGGGTCATCCTGCCCCACCAGCACATGGAGGGAATTTGAGCTTGCTGCCTGCCCTGCTCCTGTCCCATTTTAGCTAGTGCTGCTGTGGTTTGGGGCATTTCTGGGAGCTTACTGACCTACTGATGGGTTCTGTGGCCCATCCTGGCTGTGAACCAGGGCCAGGGGAAGTCATGGTGAGGTCTTTTGTTGGCTTCTCTCAGTGTCCAGCCCTACTGCTCCTGAGGAGCCCATCCACACTACCTGGTGGCCCAGCTGCTGTATTGGGCAATGCTCCCACTTCCTTTCAAATAAGTCTTCCCTGTATCCTGAAAGGACACTCTTTAAAGATCATGGGTGATTGACACTCTTCTAAGCAACAGTCTTTATAGGTAAAATCATGTGGATATGAGGGTATTTGTCTTGCAATAGTGAAGTCAGGAAAAAGAATAAACTGGGGGGAAAGAGGAAAAGAGAGAAATTAGGGAAAAGTGTTTTGGAGGCTGGCACTGACTGAGGAGGGAGAAGGCTGCTAAACCCTGGCTGGGATAGGAGTTGCATGAGGGGAGAGGTTCTGACTGGAAGAAACCCAGAGGTTAGAAACAGCCACTGAGCACTGTGGTGTGTTTTCCTGGGAGGCTGAAGCCTGCCCATGGAATGCTTCAGCTCGGAGGGAATGCAAACATTGTGCTGGGCTTTTCCTCTGGGCTGTGCACTTTGGTCTTTGTAGCTCGTATTTAACGCTGGGTAGTGACATTGCTACTGCTTTGTTGGGCTATCAAGACCACTGGGAAATGCAAGCCAATTCAGCTTTAAGTGTAGTCCTCTTTTTTCCCCTTCTTTTTTTTTTTTTTCTTTTAAATATTTTTTCCTGTAGGCCGTCTAACAGTAAATTAAGCTTTTGCATGTGGTTATTACTTCATGACAAGGGATGATGAAGCGCTTAGGAATTTCTGTAAGTTTAAAATTATCTTTACATTGGCCCCTGTTAAGATTTCTGACAATTGCCGTTAATCTTTAGTCTGGGGAAAAAGGCTTTTTCCACACCATATGGACTAGACCAGATTTATCTGCTGCCTGTTGTCCTTCATGGGACATGAGGCACATTCTGTTGAGTGATGGATCATCTATGGATGTGTCGTAGCAAGAGCATGTTGGCGTGCACACACAGTTGACAGAGTCCTACACACCTGCATTTAGTCAATGTACTTGTGGTGCATTTTGGTATTTCACTTCCTCATCTGCACTTGGTGTGCGTTTTCACAGCCCTGTTTCACTGGCTGCATGAACATCACTGCACTGGAGATCAGCTGCTTGCACAATGTGCTCGGTGAAGCCTCTTATTTCTCAACTGCAAATTGGTGCAAATGTGGGCCATCAAAGCTGTGATTGACTCCAGACCAAGGCTGTGCCTCCCAAACCCTTCATGCACTGCTGAGGGCCGGGGTTTTTGTTCTTTGATACTTGTGTTTTGTAAGAGCTTCCTGGCAACATCAGCAGCACAAAGTCAACTTTTTGTTAATTTATTTCCAACAAGGAAGGTATCTTTGTGGCCAGAGAATTGAGAACTCCAAGCTCTGGTTTTTTCATGAGGACAAACATATTTGAATGTGTGGAAATATTTCCAGAGTGTGGTCTACTTGCTGATCATTTCCTTCAAACATCCAGAGCTGCATGTTGCTAACAGCATGTGATCAAGGTGCTTGTACCAGTGTGGCTGTTCTGGTGTATGGCAACTTCTTTCTCTTATTTTAATCTGTAAGTGAAACACAACTCTCGAAGTGGTCACAGAGTCCTGTTTTCCATGAGACCAGTGGGTCAGGAGATGAACAGAGCGTTGTGTTCCACAGCAAAGAACATTAACGTTGGTGTAAGTGGGATCAGAATGTGTGCAAAACTTTAAATGCAGTTCATCAATTTAAAAAAATATAATTTTCCCTTTCAGAATTGTGGTGTCTGGCATTGAAAAATCAATTGAGATATTTATGTCCTGTAGCAGTTGATTTCCAAGCAATTAGAGGAAAACACAAGTATTTGCAAGTTTTATATTTTTTTTCAGTTGTGTTTGCTTCTTGGATAATTTTATCCATGAAGACTCCTTTACCATTCTGTCTTGTCGACTCAGCTGAGTTAAAATTAAAGCATAAAATGAAATGTTTATTTAATCATGACGATGTTCTTAAAAACTTGAGAGTTTTCTTGTGTCACTAAAAAAGTGCATTCAAAACTTCCTGAACTTCTTAAAATGCATCCTCAACACTGATAATTAATGAAGATATACTAAATAGTAATGCAGCATTTAGTCTGTATTTGAATAATTAGAAATTTAAAGTAAATTCTCCTAGTGTGTCGAATATGCTTAACTCTAGGATAAAAAAACAACAAAAAACCAAACCAAACTGATAAAATGATCAGATCTTTTCCACAAGAGTATTTCCACCTGTTTTAAATTCTGAGAAGACAACAATTTTAACTATAATAGTTTTTTTTGAGAGAGGAATAAAAAACTATTCAGTGTTCAATTGAAGACTTTTATATAGAAAGTATGAAACACCTTTAATGGGAAGGAAAACTGAATCCAGTAGTGGGATTCATACAACTTGGTTAGTTACACAAATAGTAATTCATTCAGGTCCTCTGACCAGGTTTTATTCTCCTGTTTGACTCTGCAGACTGGCATCCCATTGCTGTAGCAAAACAAAGACTGAATAATGCCAATAATTTCAGATTCTTCCTTGATATGTTAAATTTGTCAGATAAGAATATATTTGACTCTAGATTCTGAACCTGGCTCTTAATATATGTATAATTTTATACCATATGTGAGAAACACTGACCATGGCAAAGCAAATGAAGTGTTAATTATCCAGAAAGAGCTTAGTTCTTCCCAGTGATGGATAATGCTGCCCAGATTCAGAAATGGACTTATTTATGTGATTAAAGTTAAGCACATGCTTAATCTCATTGATCTGTACCATCAATAACAGTTTATCAATTTGGAACAGCAATTGGTGTTGCAAACACAAAGGAAAGATGAGCGGGGTCTTTGCCTTGACTTTGCCCACTGAATTTCTTGTGGTCTGGGATGTGGAAACAGCAAATGGTTATTGCTTGGAGAAGGACTTTGGTGACTTCAAAATTCTTCACTGTCATTGGTCTTTCCACTTTTTATTTCACAGGGGTGAAGTTTTGGTTGCTAACATTTTGAACCAAATAGGTTTGGGTAGAAACTGTTTCAAATGAGGGGATGCAAGCTAAGGAATAATCAGACCGGTAAGCACTCTCAATGGCAGAGAATATCAAAATAGAAAAATTACAAAGGAAAGATAAAAATTCTAGGGCTGAACATCTGCAATGAGACAAATAACAATCGATAGCATGCATTTGTAGCCTGTTGTAACTGGGGAAATAAATAGGGATATAACAGTG
Source organism: Manacus candei (assembly GCF_025592945.1). Taxonomy (NCBI): domain Eukaryota; kingdom Metazoa; phylum Chordata; class Aves; order Passeriformes; family Pipridae; genus Manacus; species Manacus candei. Next base: position 7,956,525 of record NW_026138113.1, read on the forward strand.
CCCTTTAGACCTGCTGCTTCTGCTGGTGTGCACGTGTCCCTTGCATACTTGGAAATATAAATGCCATGGCGCCAATATCTAATAACATTTGAGTGCATGTTCATTTGAACTGCTTAGATGAGGGGCATAAAACTAACATACACTACTGGAAAGCTAATTTTGTCTTTCTGGGCTACTTTTGAGGCCTTTTTTTCCTTGTTTCTGAAGTATTTCTTCTGCAGAATAGCCTTTATCTGTTCTTAAAATGCACAGGAGAGGCAAGAAAATTTCTTGTCTAGGATGCTTACCTTTTGGTTTTCAGTTTAAATTATTCTTCTTTGGCTGAGAATTAACTCTTTCCAAAGGTTTTTTCAGTAGTGCATGTTAACACCTATGATCACCTTTCATAGCTTTGCTAGAAAGGTCTTTATTCACAAAGCACCTGTGCTGGAACCCAGTAAAAGCACTTTCATCATTGATAGAACTGCAGTAGTTTTAGTGAACAGAAATCAGCTTTAACTTTTTTGTGGCTCAAACATAAGCATTCTTGGTTAGCCTTGAGACTATTGATAACATAAAAAAGGTACCATCACCTACTCACCTTTATTATTAATGGAGTTAAATAACCTGCTGTTGTTCCTTGCTCTTCAGTTAGAATAAAAACAAAATTATAACCATTATGGTGCATTAATATATATTTTCAAATACAGAGGGGTGGGATGGAAAATCCCAAGAAGGCTTTTCCTGCAGAAAGGTTTACTTTGGGTGGAAGGATAAGAAAGCTCAAGGGAAGAAACTGCATTGAGTTTTGTAAGGATTTGCATTCCAGCTAAATAGATCTCACTATCCTAAAGCCAGTTTCTGGGTTGATGGGTAATGCTTGGTTTTGATGACATTGTATTTGAGAACGTGCAGTGTGAAGAATACATTTCTTTTCCTCTTAATCACCAGGATATCACTAATGAATTCATTCAACTCTTGGTACCGTGTTTTGTGAAGGTTGTTGAGGATGGAAAGTAACACAGTAGGAACCCAGTGCCTTGAAGGTGATATGAATGTCAGATTTATGTGGTGATTAAGATACATTTGACCTGTATCCTGGAAAGTACAAACTAAACAAGATTGCTCAGTTCTAAAGTTTTCTTACAAAGGCAGAGGCAAAGGAAAACCGACCTTTTTAACCCAAGGTCTTCCCAAAAGTATTCAAAACTTTCTGGGGTAGTTTGGGGCTAATTTTAAGGAGATATGCTTGGTTTTATTTTTTTGGTTAAGAAATTTTACTTAATTTTAATGAGAGAGCTCAAGCAAGGTAAGTAGCATATGAAGCTTAGCATTTTTTAATCTACTAAGGTAGAAGAAAAACCATGCAGGTACTCTGAGGCAAGTTGCATATCTTCTGTTTTTATTCCTCTGCTTGCTAGCTAGTGAGTGATAGGCTGAGAAATGCAACATCATCTATTTCTTTTGTGCTCTTGGTTACCATAGAGCATATGCAACATACAGCAAAACACAAACATTTCCTGCTTTGTTTTCTTGGCAGTTTTCTGAATTCAGTATTTTGGAATTAAAATGAAATATTGTGAATCAATGTAGAGCACACAGAACACCTCGTTTCTTGATCCTCTGATGAGCATTTTTAGAAAAAAACTGCTGAAATATGCATCGTAATCAATCTGATGAACAACCAATGGAGAAGGCTTTTAAATATTTAAGAATCTCTGTGTTGTAGAGAATAGCACAATTTTTTTAAATGAGACTACAAGTTCTTATAGACCGTCAGAGTAGTCCTCCATAGAAGAATTTTGTGCCAGAAGGCTTAAAATACCTAATCCAATCTGACCTAAGTTGGGATCTGATGTGGCCTCCCTGAAGTACATCGATAATCTTATTTCAGCTCCCAGGAGTGACCGTCGCTTCCCTCCTTCCCTCCTCCAGTGAGACTTGCTCTCGATTGCCCTGTGCATCTGCCTCAATTTCCTCTGTTATTCTTGTGGGAAATATTTCCCTAATTGCTTATAATTTCCCCCCAGTCATGAATGACACCTTCCTCTGTGCCTTGGAGAGCAGCCTCTGGCCGGCACCCACCCACAGCTCTCCCAGGCCCACAGCCCTCTGGGTTTGGCATCACTCTGCTCCGTGAGCTCCTGTGAACTCCCCAGCGTCACAGGGTAATCCAGCTTTTAAACAAAAGGCATAATTAATATTAAAACACTCTGAGCAAGAGTGCAGCTTTGTAAATAACAATTTGTCATTATAGGAAGTGGCTTTTGCAAGGCTTGAATAAGGTAATATTTTTGGGTGATGCTTCAGGGAAGAGGTTTTCTGGAAATCTGTGATTTACCTGTTACTAATATTGTGCTATTTAACAAGCAGGAAGCAGTGTGTGAGAACAATAATAGTAATCTTAGTTAGAATGGTTTTGATGAAAGTACGCTTTAATTCACTAATTATGGCAGCTAAAAGGCATTTTTACATTCAGTGTTAAAATCAGTGTATCTGTATTTTTACCTCACTCTTCCAGCTGCAGAACTCTTTTTCTAACATGTTTTTAGTCATGTTATGCAAATGCCTGTTTAAATTACTAGGAGTATTTGTTTTCTATTTCTGCCCTGTAAAACATAATTTTAATACAAGTTATTTGTGAAATGCACATTGTAAAAGGAAATAAGGTTTCAGATGGCATTTCTATGATAATTTTACTGCAAATGTTGACCATGTTTTTGTATTTGTCTGTAGAAGGTAATGCAGGCTGTACATAAGGCATATTTCAAAGATCTAATATTGTATGTGACTAAATCAGTGAAGTAGCGTTGGCTTCCCTTTGAACAGTTAGTCTGGCACTAATCATACGGAGTAAAATAGATCACTGCCTCGCGTTCATTTTGTGGGAGGCAGTTGCTGTGGCACACTGAGCTGAACCGAGCCCTGCTGCAAAGATCCAGTGCCCTTTCCCAGCTCTCCCTCCCAGCTGTGCCTCCCCGGGGTCTCGGGGTGTCCCCGCTGCTGGGGGAGCCGGGCGCTCTCCCCCAGGATGAACAGGAGTTACAGGCTGGGCAGCCGAGCCTGTGGAATGCACTCGGCTGGCACCACAACGAGGGTGTAATGTATGTAAATAGGGGGTAGCAAATGCATGAGCAAGTGAGTCAAGGTGAAGGATGTGCTGAATACCGAAAAACCGACTGTGGTGCTCCGCCGGTGCGGGGAAACTTGGGAAGCTTGGCGGGGTCTGAAGGGGTGAGCCCCCCGGAAAAGTGCTTTGTGAATTCCCAGCCGAAACCTTCGCCCTGCCTCATTACATGCAAAGCTGCAATTAAAATCACACTTTCCACTTTAGATTGATTTGCTTAATAAAGTAAGGTTAGTTGCATTTAAAAAATGTATGGGCAAGTTTGCTGCATGTGGGGAGAATAACGGATATTGCTGGCAAGAGATTGCTCTTAATAAAACATCTCCATTTCAATGGCACACTGTATTTTTATTTGGCTTGATCCTCAGCTTCTGAATCCAAATGGAAATTTTTTAAAACAAAAAGAGGATTCTGGAGGTGGTATCCCATTGTTTGTGTCTCTGTCGCACTTTTCCATCAAATGATTTGTACTAGACTGAAGTTTGACGAACCCGCTGTAGTGTCACGAAGAAAAAGCTCCCTCATAAAATCAAAAACATATAGCAGATGCATGTTTTATTGAACACGACTAAAAATAGCGCTTTAAACCCTTACTCTGTCTGTAATGCTCTTTAAGTATCTTTTGAACACTGCCTTCATTATTAAGTCTCTGAGCTTCCGAAATAATTTTCTGATTCTTTCTCTTCCACAGACCTTATTTTTCAAAGCAGTTGATGTTTGTTTCCTGTTTTGCATGTGTGTGTGGTGAGTGAGTTGTCAGTCAGCTGTTGACTCTTTGGTCGTGTTAGACAAGATCCTAAGCCTACGTCTGTAAGCAAATTCCAGACCCAGTGTCATGAATATATTTTGAGATTCTTTAAGGATCTTAATAGAAACTAAGATGAAATATTTTGCCTGTTGCTGACTCAATGATCAAAGTCAGAGTGAAGGGAGGAGAGTTTTGTTTCTGCCTGTTGTCACCCCCATGATGGCCAGTGTGATTCAACCTGCACAGCCCTTCTGACTTCTCCTTGCCTTTGCCCACTACAGAAGAAGGTGAAAGCAAGATGCAGGAAGACTTCTGGATTCACAAAAGCAGGGAAACCAAGAGGTGCTAAGAAAGTGAGGACCAGAAGGTGATACAAACCAGCTAGTAGGAAATATTGAGTCAAGATTATTTTTTTTGGTAGAATAGAAAATTGAATAAATGTTTTTTACAATTGAATATGTTATTGGTCTTGCATGACATTATAAATAGCAGTTGCTGAAACATGACATGCAAAGCTACAGTTTTATGTCATTGTGGTTTGAAATACAGCTAAAAATGGCAGGTCTTTGGCTTTAAAGGATTCAGCTCAAATATGACATTTTTCCCTTCCTGAAACCTTCCTGTTCCTGAGAGACATCAAGAACATGTTGTTCTTTTCTTTTTCGTAAATGGAGTTTAGTATCACCAGTGACACAAGACTCGTTTCTCTTGTTGAATTCTCCATCAGGCTGATGGGTGCAAGCTTTCAGCACTCATTTCTGGCTTTTGCTTTTGGCTGTGCAAATTAGAAGTACGTTTTGCCTTTTTTTTTTTTTACTTCTAGCCTTGCAATGTGACTAAACACTGGTGCTACTCGATCACAGGACAGGTTAGGTTGGAAAGGACCACTGGAGGTCATCTAGTCCAACCTCCCTGTTCAAACAGGGTCTCCTAGAGGGGGGGGAACACTGAGGGTTGTGTCCAGATGGCTTTTGAGGGAGGAAGATTCCAGGAAAGAAGACTCCATGCAGCTGCCTACCTGTACACACAAAAGCAAAGGGGTTATATGTAAAAGGTTTTTTTTTTTTTTCTTACAGACTGCAAAAAATAAACCCATCTTTTTTTAAGAAAGAAAAAGGGTTAAATGAAAAACAGTTATCTTGTAGAAAGCTGTCTAAACCAAGACTTGTGAAGCTTTGTGAGCATGGGCAGGGTGAGAGCAGCTCTGACCTGTAGAGTTTGCAGCTGTTTAGCCTGGGAGGGCTTTTGGGTGTGCTGCTTCCACTCCCATTTCAATTTGGGATGAGTCTTATGACTCTGATAATTAATTTATAACCATCTGATATATTGCTTTCTAGCTTCCATAGTTTCACAACAAAGTGTCCTTGGACAATGTGAAGGTACTTGTCCTCATTCAGGGCTCTATATGTGCTTTATAAAAATATCTTAATTGTTATATTACATATGCAAATGAAAAAAAAACACCACCCAAATATCTACCAAGACAAATTAGCTGGAAAATATTTAATTTTGGAGCTAAAGGGCTGAAAATAAATGACATATATCCTTTAAAGAAGTTTTCAAAAAACCGAGTCTTGATGTTAAGTGAGTCTTGATGTAAAGCAAGTGATTACTTGCAGCTATACCCTTGCAAGTAATTTTGATTAGAAATGTGTAAACACAGGAGTCTGTTCTAGAAGTGCATGAAACTGTCATGCTGCTGCCCCTGTGCTGCAGGACAGGGGGACATGAAACTAAATTTGGATTTGCCGTCTTTCTCAGCATCTTGCAGACTGGTCTGGCTGAATGGAGCCCAGAGTCTGAGTCTCCTAAGAGTGGATGATATATTAAGACAAGAGTGTATTACGCGGTAAGAGATTAACAATGAGTCTGAAAAGGTATTGTGAATGTTAAAATCGCACTGACTAAAATATACTGAGGTTAAAATACAGGGTAACTTTACAAATCACTATTAATTTCTTTGGCTTTCATTGCAATAACATTGATTTAATTCATTAGATTCCTTTCTAAATCTATATTTCAGTTTTAGAGTTGTCAGTTTCTGTTAATGACAATTTTGCCCATCTGTTCTAATACGAAAATGAGGCTTCATGCAGGAGACATGATAGATCTCTAATAGTTGAAGAAGTAAGAATCTTAAAGGTATTTCATTTGGATTAGATCCACTTTGATGTGATTCACCCTTGAAATTAAGCTGAGTACTAAAAACTTTTAACTGTATAATCAAAAAACAAAAGTGTCATATCTTGTCATTTAAGGCCCTGTCTATTTCATAATTTACAGAAAAAATTTCAAAACATTCCCACTCATTCTCTTTCTAATGACAGAGCCATAATTTTGGGTGTCAGCATATCAGAATTCCACTGGATGTGATTAGAATAAGAATTAGTTTCTTTAATTTGGCCATTCAAATAGTAGTATGACTACAGCAAGTCATTTTGCTAAGCCAGCCTTTGCTGCCAGGCTGGGTTACAACTTCTGCTTCAATCCAGGTTTAAAACTCCCGTTCCTCACCCAGGTCAATCTTCTGAAGGGGTAATTTTTCAAAGCAGTGTGTGAGTCTTAAGCACACAAATCCAGTTAGCAAATAACAAGATTATGTTCTGTGCACTGCTTTAAAAATTTACCCTAATATCCTAGAGATAGGAGCACAGTTGTTGCACATACTGCGTACGAGGTGTAATTTAAATTGTTTTTAGTAAGCAATTCTCTGCATTTATGCAATGCAATGTTGTTCTGGGGAAAAAAATGCTCGGCTAATTATTCTGTCTAGAAAAATAAACACATCCATTAAAAGCTTGACTACATATTAATGGATGACCTTTCTAGCCATAGTGTTTTCTTTGCAAATCTTCTAGAAAATTCTTTGTGCATTAAATAACATATGGAATTGGATTTTGTCTTTATCACTGAAAGTTACCAAACGTACCCTGAGTCAAACTCAGCACATTTAGTGTTGCCTTGTAACAAAGGAGATGGTTCCTATACTGTGCATCATTACTGCTTTCTGTCTTAAACTTCTCTTGACATTCAGAGTATAGCTTTGAAAATCAGACTAAAGAAGCTCCTACAGGACCAGATTTCTAATTTCTAAATACAAACTACTGAAAATTTAGCTTTTCAAGTGTAATACTTCTAGCAAATTAAAAATCAACAAAAATATTATGCTTCTATGTTACCTGTTCAAGTGTATAGAATGTACAAAAACTTTAATCAAATACTCAGGTTTGCTCAGTTTTAAATTGTGTTAGTTTAATAGTTTCTATTCTGCTGTTTATATTAATGACATATTCCCATCTAAATATATTGCAGTGCTGAAAAGCCATCAAAACATTTCTAAGGTTGAATGAGTGCAGTTGCATTCATGATTTTTTAATAAAATGATCTCTTTCTATTGAACTGCTTCTTTTTTTTAACAGAGATTGAGATTGTATAATATATATATACATAGTTATAGGAGCATTATAAATACAAACTGCAGCTTCATTTACTGTCTGAATATTTGATTTCAGTTCATAGCTACACGGTGGGCTGAGAAATGTGAGTTACTGTACATAAAATACGAGAGCAAAAGAAAGAAGGATAAAAAAATGAGAGATGGAATTGATTATTTTTTTGCATATTGATTAAAAGTCTTATTATTTGAAGAAGCAACTGATAATTTGCTAATAGTGATTTTTCCAAGAACTGATGTTTATAAAAATGATTTTCATCTATTCTCCTTTTCCTCTTTCACAGTCCAGTTTATATTCTCTACTTTTTAATTCTTGCCTCTTTTGCAGGCATTTGATATTTGTGGTATACATATAAAAGCAGTTTGATATTGGCTAAATTTGGGCATAGTCGTGTTATGAATACGAACATCTGCAATGGAATTAAAAGCGGCATTCACCAAAATCCAAGTGCGAAGTATCCCAGTTAAGCATACGATTCTGAATGCATAATTTAGTTGCCATATTTTGTTTCTTTCCTCTGTGTGAAATGTTTATGAAATTCTCAGATTTATTAGGTATTTAGAATTTTCCTTTAATTTCTTACTGCATTTTTCTCTCTGTGCTTTCTGTGCCTGTAGTTAATCTGCGTGTGGACTGGTCCCATGTCATTTTATTTTGTTTCTATTCATGCTGGATGACTAGCCAGCCTATCAGGGATGTCAAATATTCAAACCAGCTGAAATTCAAGAACCTGCTATACTTGCTTGAGTTTAAAATGCTTTTTCCTACTGTCAAGTTAAATGGTTCAAATACTGAGGCACCAAATAGTCCTAAATAGCACTTATCTTTAAAACCTGATGCCCTTGAATATCTTCCCCCCCTCCCCCCCAAACACGTATTCTCTCTCCTTCCTATTCTTTTTTTTTTTATTTTTATGTTAATTGCTGCAGGAAGATTTGAAAATTCTCCGATTAAGTCTCTGATTGTATCTATCTCAGCTGGGAGTTGTTCAGGGAAAGCAAACATGAGAAAACAGATCAGATGAGATCCTTCTCCTGAACTGGTGACAGTCAAAAATTTGTGCATAACCCAGCTAGACAAAAACCAAACCCTAATATTCTGATGGTGACTGAGCTGGGGAGCATAAGGTGAATTCTTACCATGCACATGGAGTGATCTGTTTCCACATCTAATATACCAGAATTCCCCCCATTTCCCAGCTGTGGCAGTCCACTGCTGCTGTTTCAAGCAGAAGATGCCTTTTATTTCTTGTGGACACCTGGCCAAGCAAAACACACGTGCTGTCTGGCTGCTGGTGGCTGGAGTGAAACATCAGATGGGAATAGATGCTACCAAAGCTCTCACTCACTGTGATGTCAGTCATTTGGTTCATGATGAATTAATTTTAAAAACAAGCTACAGAAAAATTCTTTTAATCCAAGAACCAGAAAGAAGTTGGTGTTTGCTCAGACCGAGGGCCTGAGTATGAATATAAATTTTTAAATTTGCAGTATATTGCATGACTAGTTCATCAACTTAAAAGTGGTATCACTAGGTTGCCTTAGTTTTGCATTTAAAACTGTTATACTTGAAGAAAAGCTGTTCTTATGAAACAGTTAATTTAAGGCAACCATGCATACAGTTTAAATATAAAATATAGTTCAGATGTGGTTTCATAGCAAATGTGATCTCTTTAGAAATATGCCCAATTGAGAAAGATGAAGTATGGTGTGAATTACATTATTTCATCACAGAGTTCTGGCTTTATCCTGTCGCAGGTCAAGAGCTTATCCAGGTTGTCAAACATGTTGGCATCTGACTTGCTTCCCTCCCAAGAGCAGAAGCACCACCTTAAGCCAGGTTATCTTCCTGCATCAGCTATTTACACAGACTAAACTTAGATACTCTGGCTGCCCTTCTGCACCTTCCTCCCACGTACAAACACAAGAGGGAAGAACGAGGTTGTCAGGTGGATAAAATGGAAATAAATAGCAAAATTCCCATAGATCACTGATTGTCTGCTGTTTCACTCTTAATATTTAAGTAAGAACATGATATCTAGAATTTACGAAGAGCTGAGTGATAGTTGCTGGTTCTCATTGTGTTTAAAGTTTAGGAAAGCTTTCAAAGCTCTACCCACAAGTCAGTCCAGAGGTGCCAACAGGAAGGTTTTATGCCATAGCATGGATTGAATATGGTAATATGAGCTGTGCTCCTAATAGTGCTGGTAAACAGACTGTTCTAATCAGATTCAAATGCTAATATATATAAAATCTTTACCCATTTAAAAATAATAAAATATTTTGCTTCAATTAATTCTGATTGTGCTAGTAGAACATACAATCAACAATGTTATGCAAATAGTTATTTTTGCAGTTGAAATCAATAACTTATTTTCTTTTGTAATACAAAAAAATAGAGAAAAGGGGTTATTATTAATTGCTTATAAAACTAAATCTTTGTGTGGGAAGCCTGCAGGTATTAATCTCATTACCAAGACTTTCCTTCAAAGTCTGTATGACCATTATTGTTCATGATTCGACCACTCAAGAAATCTTGCCATAGTCTCCTATTTTGAAAGTATTTATTGGAAGCTGAATGAAATTAGTTCTTTATGAGCTAAGTAATTGTAAAGTTACATTATCCTGCGGAAAGAGATAACTGATAAAATCTGACAATTTCAATTTTAAAACGGCTGTGCCTTGCTACACTGAAGTCATGATAACCCTCATATTTATAAATCTATAGCTTACTGGGTGCACATACATAGTCATGAAGTATCAGTTACGTTACTGATAAAGTACTTTAAACATTGATTATAAAATAACCTGTGTTAACAAAAAGTATATTGCTTGCTCATGCATACGTTACGGCTTGCTTCATTTGAGTTACTGTGTCTCTAATTCCTTTTTTCATTTCTGTTTTATTCTCTTGAACAGCCGTTGTTCGACTTGGTGTGACCCGTAAATGGGAGAAGCTTTGCTAATTAAGCTTTGATGACACCCACACACCAGCAAGATTCTGGGCTCCTGAGGAGGAACAAGGGCTCTTTGGTGAGACTTGGTGCATCTGAAGGTCTTGCAGAAAATTTTCAGTCTCTGTTGAGAAGAAACGGATAACAGCACTAATTATAGAGATAGTCCAGGCTAGGAATACAAGCAACTAATGCCACTCACTGGTCTCGTCCACACAGGTCTAAGGGCCATACCCTACCCCTGGAGGGCTTGTAGGTAGTAAGGAACTCTTGTGGTCATAGTTTCTCACAGTCCTTAAGTGACTAAGGTGTCTTCTTTGTCACTGGCCATGTGGTGTCCTGGGTGTGTGCCCTCAGCACCCAAGGGGCACATATCTATGGTGTTCCCACTATCTTTTGAAGAGTTACCTTCTCTTGCAATCCCCCTTTCCCCTACACCTTCAGAAAGTAATCAGGAGCATGCAGTATCCCAAAACAGGGCTGCTAGGTCTCCAGCAATGAGTTTGACCCATGCTGGGGTAGTTATTGATCTTCTTTACCCTTTTGCACATGGTTCTGGATATACAGTGCTGGTCCCGTGCCTGTGTGGTTGCCTTTGAAGCTGTGCCTGAGGCTGGCGGAGCAGGATGGAATTTCATCTCCGAAATGATGAGCTGGTTTCTGCTTTATTCACAACCAAATTGCATACAAAGAGATGATTCTTTCACAATTTTGTTACGTGTTTTTCAGCAAGGGAAAATTGACAAATCTAGAGTGTAATCATCATAGCTTCCATTCACAACAGGAGTATCTAATGCCCAGGGTGCATTCTGTGGTAAAGACCACTGGTTTGAACAGAAAAAAACCTCAACCACTGAGTCCTCAGGACAACTCCAGCACCATGCAAAGCAATAATCTGTATTCTGAAAGTATGTATTTTTTAAAAATCCCATCCTTTTCTAGAGATTTGCCTTATATCACAGCAGACTGTCCAAAGTGACATAAAACATCCAGCAAATCAGAAGCAGCCATTCCATTAAAATAATGTCTGTTTTCCTGCATTATTTATGTATTAATCCTTGTGGGTCCCTTCCAACTTAGCATATTCTGTGATTCTGTTACATATATATATATATACATACATATATATATATATTTTTAATATATGCATACACACACACATATAGTGGTGGAATCACCATCCCTGGAAATGTTCAAAAAGTGAGCAGACATGGCACTTCGTGGTATGGTGGTATTTGGTTGAAGGTTGGACTTGATGATCCGAGAGGTCTTTTCCAACTTGAATTTCTATTTCATGATTCTCTGTGTGCATATTGTGTATGTTCTGTCAATGGGCCTGGTCTGGTTTTTATATGAAAACACACGGTCCCAAGGTCCTAACCCCTTGGTGTGCATAGAGTTTGCTCATATAATTTTTTGAGGATGCAGATATTAATGCCCATTAATAAATTAATATCCATTACCACAGCAGGTTTCATTACAGGCTCTGTCTGCCTCAGTGGCAGCCACAGGAGGATGGTGTCTTGCTGGGCCAGACCTGGTCACTTTTTCCATGGGACTGGTAAAAAACTTCCCTGTTTCCCTGTCAGTTCCTAAAATATAGTAAAATAAATACGGAAATCTCCTCAGTTTATAGTTTCTTTTCCCAATTAGCTATGCTGGGGTGTGGTTAACACAAACTAATCATACTCCAGAGTGCTAAAATGTACATGGTGCAGCGGAGTGCCTCACGTCTCCTGGGGTGTGATTATTTAATGATAATGATGCCCCCTGCAGAGGCACCTTATTGCTCTTTTGCAAAAACAATCTTTATTGAGGGGAATTAATTGCATTGTTGTTGATAGCAAGAAATAAGTTAATATTTTGAAATGATCTTTCTGGTTTGCACAGCTTAAAGGGATGTTAGCACAATTATGTCAAATAAATGACCTGCTTTGAAAGTTTCTCAATATATTAGGTCTGGATTCCAAAGCCACTCTGAATATATGTTTTCTCTGAAGATTTGGTTTCACTGGGAGTCTTGAAATGCTGAGAAGAGTTAATCTCTCTGTTCCATGGATACCTTGTATTGCTGCCTAAAAATTGATCTCTTCAGGGTCACTGACTGTTTTCTACTTAGAGGCAAATTTGCAGTTACACTGGATTCCCACAGCATATTTACTCTATGCAAAGTATCTGAGAGCAACTTTTATGGTAGGGTTTTTAATTAGTGCGATGTATAAAAGCAGCGAAGTTAATAAGGATGAAATTTGCTGGTGTGCTGACTTCTATGGAAGGCAATTGCCTCAGAGTCATGGTCATAGCCTAGTCTTAAATATCCATCCATATTATTGCACTGATGCTACATAGATTTTAGAAGGCGCAGCTCATGGCTCCCAACTGGAAAAGATACAAGCAGCAACATATACTTTACGTACTCCTATCTACCCACTAATTTATCTCCAGAATAATCACTAATTTACTTATCTCAGTGCTAATGTTTGCTACAGTAGTTTGGGTTTTGTTTCTTACTTTATGGGAGTCTTTGCATCATTTTTATCACCTGCTTGCTTTTTTTATACTAATGGTTCAGTACATCAGCATTACAGTAATAATATAGGTATATATCCATTGTAAAATGATGATTTACTGCAGCAGGGTGGATGTATTTACCATGTGTGCAGTGCTGCAACAAATGAAAAGATCAGAAATATGTGGTCCTGTGTCAGCATATGTGTAGGCATACCTGAATGTGTAAGCATGAACAAAGCAATGCCACTTCGTGAAGTCACCTGCAGTGGTACTCACTCTGTGTGTGGGACTGCTTTAATTTTGCTTGTATGGAAATCATTTCCATGTACATAATTCTAGTTTTAGTTAAGTAGGATTGGCTCACCAATATACAAGCAGCCTGCCTTTCATCTGGATGAAGCCAAGATCTTGGATCAGCTTCTACATTAAATAGAAAATATTAGATCTAGATAAACTAATTTATGTTATGTGAAGACTGGTTGCTTCCTCTTCAGGGAATGAATGGATATTCTGATTTTTTTTTCCATCTTTCCAGCTGGAAAAACAGCTGAATGTGGAGTTGTTGAATGTAGGTTTCTTATTTTCACAGAAGAAGTATGGACAATTACATCATGCATTTAAATTATTTCAGCTCCTACAAAATGAGAAGCACATTTGATTTGTCTTCCATTAGCTGAATTGGTAATAATACTATTTAAAAAAATATTTTTCTCTCTTTTTAGACCTGTATGACAGGGTCAGTTGTTCTCCAGAGTCTTGTTTTAATTGCTTTGATAGGTAGAGAATTAAAAAATTGAAGCTTTCAGGGATGTGAGGGGTGTTGACAGAAAGTCAAGGAAAAGAATGTGCCAAAGAGCAGCAGAAATCAGGAAAAGCAGTACAGGTGGTGGAAGGGATGGGATAGATAACAAAAGAAGCTGAGAGAATAGACATTCCACAGTCTTGCAAGGAGGCAAGGGAAGGCAGGAGGGATTGGCAGGGGAAGACTGTCCTTCCATCATCCCTGATCTGCCTGTTTTGTGAGGTGACAGTGCCACATGTATGTGAGCAGGAAACATGAAATGGAATAATCTGATATGAAGAATCAGCTGAGTCCTCGAAAAACAAAAAAAGCAGCCTGAAAACTGAAGGGGAGGAATTGGCTCTTCACCCACCCAGGTTCTCTCTTGTTGGGGGTTGCTGCCCAGTACCAGGCAAGTCAATGGGAAGGAAGATCCCACCCATGTCCCACCTACCTGAGTATTGGGGTCACAGCCTTGGGGATCCATTTCAGTAACAAATTGCTGCTCTGAGCAGTCTCCTGAAAGATGGTGGTTACAGAAACTAGACATAGTCCCTTGGAAAACACCTATGATTGCCAGAATTTATGTCACTGAATGCCTAGGAAGTTGTCAGTGATGTTGCTGTGGGTTGCACAGTGCTTGGGAAAATTGTGATTTGTTTTTGTCTGGTTTTATTTGGTTTGGGTTTTGTAAACTGTGGAAATCAGGGAGAGAATAGCTTTTAAAAAAAGTTAGAACAAGTATTAAGAAAAAAATTAAATGATCTTTTTAAAGCTATCATTTTAGAAGATGCCTTTGTTGGGAAATGTGTGCCTTGTCTTTACTGTAAGTCTCCACTGTTTTTCCTTTTGCCTTTATCTTGGATAACAAGCAGAGCTGATCAGCAATTTCCCCATGAAATAGGAATAATAAAGCTATCTCCACCCAATTTATTGGCAGTGTAGGTGGATACTGGGTATATCTGGAACTCCTCCTCTCTGCTGGTGGTGGTAGTGGACCAGTGCTTGAGGGTGCTAAAAACCAAGACCTTCTAAGATGGGAAGGGCCATCCTGGGAAAAACAGAAATCTCTTAAAAGCTATGTTGTATACATGTGGGTTTGTTTAATGTGTGGCATATAATGCAGTTAATCTCCTTACAAAGTCATTGCTTAGAGAGCAATATGAAAGGAAATCCTGATAAAAGGCACCAGTGTAAATTTGACATTGCGTGTACCAGTCAGCTTTGTGTGTTGTAATTGGAGGGGACAGAATAGTTGTTTATTCAGAGGGGAGAATGATGCTATAAATTTCAGGTATGAGATTAGAAAATAACTAGACTTCATTTTGAAATCTCCTTTCCCCTTTATTCTTTTTCCACAGTCCTTGTTTGAGCTCTTTGCAAAGGAGAGAGAATCACTGATCCTGCTGTGTATGAGGGAGTGGGAAGCAAACACAAATGGGGGAGGCAAGAGCCTCTGGACTCCAGATGTGATGCTCTGCAAGGCTCGTGTTGCCCCGTCTCCAGCAGCGATTCCTCTGCAGGTCTCATTAACCTTGTGAAATTGGGCAGGAAAAGGCCAAGAGCATGGTTTTTCCAGAGTCCTTCCACCTGCTCCAGGTTTCGGAAGAGGGATGGGGCTGTGGGACGGGGCTCGGTGCGCGCAGCCAGCTGGGGACACTGCCAGGACTCGCCGTGAGTATTCGCACCGCGTCCGCCGCCGAGGAGCCGTGCTCTTGGCTGCCAAGCTGGGGTGCCCTGCAAAATATGGAAAATGCTTTCCAATCAAGAGAGAACTCTGTATGCATAATAAACGTGTGATTTTTCTGATGGCTACGTACAGCAGAAATGCTGAAGAATAGTCTGTGTGCCTTGTCAGAGCACTTAAGTTAAATAGGGGCACTTTGCATCATTGTTTTGATCTTCAAAATAAGGGAAAATTGAATGCAAAGAGCTGTAGGGAACTTTCAAAGGCACATGAGCAATTAGGAGCATAAGTCCTTTTGGGTGAATAATCACTTTGGAATATTTTTCTTTTCTTGTATCCTTAACTCCCCTCAAAGTACTGACAGCAAAATAGGTCTGGGAAAATATGACTCCCTCAGGCTTGTCTGTCCTGTTAGTGAATCTCAATGTTCCAAGCCATTTTGGATTTCCTCTTCTCTGCTGATGGCTACTTTTTATGGTCGGTAAAGTAAAGATCTTTAATGTCCAGATACTGATGAACATCTTTTTTGCTGGAAGTCTGTCTTCAGGTCTTTCTGTAAGAAGGTTGGTGTGATGGAGATTGACAGGTATAAATGGTGCATGTCTGTGTACATCATATCTGTATATAAGTGTGTATGCCTATATGAAATTTTATAGAAAGAAAACTTTCATCCTTAGGCTGTGGTAGCTTTGGCTGAGTCTGCAATCCTTTTCTAACACCACCATCCAGAATTTC
>NW_026138113.1:7977500-8077500 GCF_025592945.1 Manacus candei
GCAGTGCACAAAGCACACCAACACTTCTCTCCTGTAAGTAGCGAAGTGATGCTTCTCTCTACTTGGTTTGTTCCACAGCTTCCACACTGATTTGTGTTGTACAATTCAATCTTCTGAATCACCCTTAATGACATCTATTATCTAAAATCCATTGGGCACCACTACTTCACTTCATCCCTTAATTACACCACCTCTCTCTTTTCATACCTGCTCTCATACATACCCAGTCCCTGCCCTTAATGTCATCCTATTTCTCCTGTGCTAAGCTTCCAAGGTACTCATCCAGCAATGCAGGCTGCTGGCTCTGTCCTCCTGCAGAACCGCTGAGAGTGCTCGTAAAGAGTGTTTTCTTGCCTCCTTTCCTCAAACAAAAGCAATCCTTAGATTATAACAGGGAGTAGAGGAAGGAGTTATGGGTTACACTGCCATAGAGGGGAGGGGTTCTACCCATTCAATTTTAGACACTCTATTGCTACAGAGACGACTTGGGAATTTTGATGTTCAGATGTGCCTAAAGGTTTGTTAAAAGTTGAATTTACACTGAGATCCAGTGGACCTCCTGAAAATCACAGTTTTTTTAGCCAGTATGTCAATAGACATTTTCTTCAGGGTGGAGAGTATTCCTGTTCAATCCTATGCATGGGAATTAATCACAATAAAGTCAGATTTCTAGTATATTACTACATTTCATAACAATGCAACAGTCAGCCATTCATCAAGCTCAATGAAGCATATTTAACTTTTCTAGAAGCTTCCTATTCATGTGATACTGAATTCTTGACTATTCATAATAGTAAAAACAAATGAAGCCCTTTCAGAGGGCAGATGCTGTACAAGGGGAGCTGGTTATTTAGAGCAGGAGTGATTTGGCAGACCTAGTATTGTTTGTTAGAGGACTGTCCCACATAGGAGGTAATTTAGAAGTCATATTGTTTAAAATAATTTTTCCATAGATCCCCCTCCTCCCCCAGCTGAATGAATTTAAAGTCAGAATAGAGCCCCATTGATTATCCTGGCTTCAAGGATCAGGAAGAGGTTAATTAGGGACTGATAAAAAGTTCTCTGGGGCAGGGGTCATGTCTTTGTATGTATTTGCACCATGACTAATGCAGTGTCCCTCTGAGCCTACTGGAGCAGTGGGCTCCAGTACATATTCCATAATGTAAATAATATTAAATTGCACTTTAGAAAGTTTGTACAATGGGTTTGATGGCAATTTTTAAATCTTTACCTTTTTAAGAGCTGTGTCCAAATTTCTAGGGCAATTTGAATGCAACAAAAAGGTTGTTTTCTCACTTTGATTCCTTTAGAGAGTTTTCAACAGTGAAAGAGTTCTCCTGTACCGACATAAATATAATCTCAGACTTAGCAGGGATCATTGTGGGCTCTGTGGAGCCCTGTGGATCAAACCATCATGCAGACAGAAATGCTTATGGCTCTTCTGGGTATTTGGATCTTTTTCTCTCACTGGAGCCAAGATGCACAAAGTGGAGGCACCTGAAGAGGTGAGTGCATCTTTCTGCTTACCCCACTGGGAGGAGTTTGGAACTGTGAACTCGGAAGACCTATCCCTGATTCTTCTCTTGGTAAATTATTATCTGTATTTTGCAGACTACTGAGGGAATGAGGGCCCCACCAATGGCATGTAAACATCTCCTATGGCATCAGGTAAGTGCAGGCATCACTGATGGTATGATGGTGGCATGGAGATGGGGAGGAATAGTGGCAAGTAAGTTACTGTAGGTGTCTGATGCTTTAGTTTTTTAGTGTTCCTGGTAACTCTTTGCATAGTCACAAGCTTATGTGCCCTTATGAAGGAACAAACAAGAAGGGTCATCTGGCTTTTTATGATCCTCCTAATTCCTGCCTTAAAAAGAAATAGGGCAGCACTTGTACCAAAGAGTATAAAATAATAGTTAGGAAGAATATATCTGGTTTTTTGCAACCTTTAAATTTACTCTGACAATATTCCTAAAAATGTGACCTATACCATCCTGCTAGGGGCAGCCTTATGCATTTCTGTTCATACAGGCTTGCAAAATTAAAAATTCCGTTGTTTGATTAGTCTTAAGAGCTTGAAAATGGTCTTCCAGATGCTGATACAAGCACAGATTTGTAATCCCAAAAAGATAATTCGGTTTATAATCACCAAGACCTGATGTCCCTGCTTTATCAAACAGCATTCTAGTGATTAGTGACTTTCTTGCTGCCTTTTTTCCTCTTCCCAATCCTACAGATAGTTGCCCAAGTAACTAATTTTCTTTTGATTCCTTGCTAAACTAGTAGCGTCTTCTTCTCTTTAGCTCTGGTGCAAAAAACATCCCCTAAAGTGAGAAGGTCAACAGTTCTCAAATCAAGATTGAACCATCACCCTTCTTCAGATCCATCCTCCATATCTTTTCTATGGCTTTATAGCAAAACACTACAGGCTTTATTCCTCTTTGTCATCTTGTGCTTTGCTTGTTCCTGCAGGTTGCAATGTCTGTGTCCAATCTGCCAGTGGAGTCTAAATTATTTTCTCATCTAGCATGGCAGATGATGTCTGCACTTCCCACGTGGGTTTTGCTGTCCCTGGTACCTTTGTGCTTTCATTCAGACTGCTTTGGTCTGGGCCAAAAGGTGATTAGAGGTTGTGTCCACTGGCAAATTTGTCTTGCTTTCATGGTTTCCTTGAAACTTGTGAACATATCCAGTACTCTGGGAGAAGACCTGCAGTTGGTCTGGCCAGCCACAGGCCCTCCAGGTTGTTCCAAGGGGTGTGGTAATAGGCAAAAAATCCAGTGTCAGTCATGGCGTATTACTGAAACGCAAGATGTAACTTGGTCTCTTCCTTCTCTGCTAAGGGGATTTGAGTTAGATGCAGGAAAGAAAATAAAAGTGTCATTTTCTACAGGAAATGGCCCTCACGAATATGTCTCTGCTAATAATTACAGAGCTGGTTTTATTTTGTTCAAGGCACTGCCTCGGTTTTGGATCCACATCAAGAGTAGCATATGCTCTCCAAACTAAAATATGTGCATATCTGATTTTTGACAAAAAAATTTCTTTAATTGATCTCTTCCTACCCTCTCCCCTCCCCCTCCTTCTCTTCCTGTCTTTTTTGCCCGTTTCTTTACTAATTCCATAATATAATTCCATAATATAGTAAGCCCTCTATTATGAAAGAAATCCGAATTAATTTAAATACAAAATATAAAGAATTAACCTTACAGCAAAACAGATAACAGAAAAAAGAGATAGTTTTTCTCTGTCAAGTGACAGCCTTCTCATTTATTATCATTTTAACAAATTAAGTTGCAAAACTGGCATTATTTCAGAACTGTACAAAATGTAATGACTCTATGAAATATATTGAATTTTTCAAGTATTAAGAATCCCTTAGTTTTGAAAATGAATCAGTGGAAATGATCCTTAAGGATCCAAAGTTTTCTGTGCCATTTCTATACTATGCCTGCACAAAATCTAATGGCATTTGCTGAGTTAATCCTGGATATTCCATTGTTTTGGTATTTGTAGTCTATTAGTTAAATACAACATGTGTGAGAAAATCAAAGGGAAGAGCTGTTGTTAAGATAGGAGAAAATATTTATCCCTTAGATGTAAGAAATACTCATCACCCAAAATAAATCTGGCTTAAATTCTTTAAGTCTTAAATAAGTTTTAAGTTAAAATAAGTTTTCAGTCTTAAAACTCTCTCCTCTTGAAAGTGTGTATTTGCATGTGTGCATGCACATGGGTGTGTGTCTGCATGTAAGAGAACAGTGTGTACTAAAACTGGCTTCTTCTAAACCTTGTTTCAGGAGCCTTGAATGCTGGTAAGTGGTGTCTGTCATACAAGCAGATCTGATTTATAAAGATATAATGTGTAGGACCAAGCAGTTCTGAAAAACATAGGGATGAACTTCACCTGTAGTGTATATTTCTCTTTTTCTTTTTTTTATTTTAGTGATGCATGTGCAGAAGCCCAGGGGACAGTGCAGGTGTAGCTGGAGTGCACCCGGTGCCAGTGGGCTCTTGGCAGAGGCCCAGCTAAGAAGAGAGCAGGGCATGGGAAGGGCGTTTCCAAAGTGGGCAGAGGATGTGACCTGAGGTGGGAAATGCTGCTGTCTAATTTTCCAGCAGGATGGAAAGGAAGCCAGGGAGAGTCAGAGACACCCCCCCCCCCCCCAGGATGGAGGCTGCTCTCTCATGAGGTCATCATCATAAATGTTATAACTCAGAAATATGAGTTCTTGTCAAAAATGAAAGGAGGCATGGATGTGGGAAGAGCCACATGAATGTTTCCCCCTCAGGCTTGCTCTCTTCTGACCTGTTCATGTGTTGTGTCACTTCAGCTGTCCCTGTGCTGTGGGTCACTTGCAGAAAATTGGTGAAGCTGGTTCTGCTGCCTCGGTTGTGTGCATGATAATCTTGCCATTTTTTGCTCAGTCCTTGCCAGCATTTTCTCTCCACACATCCTCCAGAAGCATTACCTGGTAACATGCCTTTCCCAGTACACCTCTGTTCTCTTCTCTCTCACGCCTTTGCCTGTCCTTCGAATACATCTGTGTCTTTGCCCTCCGAGAGAGTGCCCTTTTTTCTGTTGGCAGCCCTTGCATAGGTGTAGTGTGTTGTGCTGCCTCTCTTCTCTGTCTCACTCTATTCTCCTTCCTGCTGATGAGACCCATGTTGCTTTGGCAGAAAAACTAAAATACAGTAGTTCATCAATCCAAAATCCACGATGATGCACTTGTCTGACAGTGGGGGTTTGGCTGAAGGTGATTTTGACTATGAGCTTGACTCTTCTTTTCTCTTGAAAATAGAAAAGAACTGCAAGACTTTATGTCTAATATAGATTTTAGAAAGGATTGAAATAAAAAGCTTGTCTTTATTGGTGGCCAGTGTAGACTTGACTTGAGAAGATACGGGGAAGAGCACTGTTGCTGGTGCCAGTGGATGTCCTCAGTTTGGAAATGGTGAGCGCTTTGTGTCTCATTCTCAGGGGACACAGGGATTTCTATTCCAAAAGAAAAATGATTGTTGCAAAAAATCACTAACTGGTGCCTAGTGTCCTGCAGCATATCCAAAACAGAGACAGATGTGGCTGCAGGAGAAATGCCTGTGTCTTTTACAGTTTTTCAGATGAATCTGGAGAACCTCATGTGACATTGTAAGGGCCAGAAAGTTCATCTATTCCAGACATGGTAAGGAAACACATCAGGATAGGACTGTGAGCAGTTTGGGAGGGAGCCTGCTCCTCTCTTTCCTGTAATCCTCCATTTCAAAATTACTTAAAATGTTGTTGAAAATTTAGTTTTAAAATCAAGCTAATCTTGATCTTCTGTATAAACATTCCTCTTTTTGGTAGCATAAAGGCTGATCTTGATGTCCTTAGGTGAAATCTACATTCCTTGCAATATTGAACATGATGGTCCTTGCCCTGCAGGCTTCTGCTCTTCACACTAGCAGTGTCTGCATGCTGTGAGCACTGAAATAATGGCAAATCATCTGGAAGCCCTCTGGAATCACTTTATCTTAAAAGGTCATATTTAAGAGTAAAAAAATGAAATCAACTAATCCATTTGTAACTTCATCTGGAAAGGGTTGGAATCCGATAGAGAACAGACTCACAAAGACACTTGTGCACTTCTCATTTTGGATACTGATTTAGTGTGCCATGTTTATATCACTTTTACAGCCAACTGATGCCTAAAATCAAACTGAACCATAGCAACAGCAGAGCAAACATCAAGGTAGGGATGATGTCTGAGCATGCTGATGGCTGGGAGAGGAGCCGGCGCTTCCCTTGAAGTTCCAACATCAAAGATGACGAATAACTCTCTTCTCCATGTTCCAGTTTCACACATCATCTGAGTATCCTTTGGCAGCAACAGTTGGCCCCAGCCTTGGAGCAGCAGCTGGTAAGTCCAGAGGCAGAGCTGTGATGCCTATGGCATCAGATGTACTGGAAACCCTTCTAAACTATATTTTGAAGTTTCAGCATTTGTGTGGACCTAATTATAAGACATACATTCCAGTCCCAGGCAGTGTGTCTGATTATGCATGGGAGCATGGCTTACACCAGAGTGGAGTCCTTACTGGCTGTTCTTTAAGGAGAGGACGTGGCTGGCAGCGTGGGGTGACACGACACACGTTTAGTCTGTGACCGGGCCAGGAGACTGAACTGTAACTCAGATGAGCTGTTCCTGGCTTCTCCCTGGATTTGCTGTGTGGCACTGGGCAAGTCACTTTTGCACCTCTGTGCAAAAGTGGTCCCATGATTAAAATGGTATTACCAGCACCTGCTTTAAGGGCTCCTGGGTATTGGCACATGTTGAGTACTTCAGGATCTCTGTTGACTCATGAAAGCATGAACACATGTATATGTCTATCATATATATATATATAATGCATCTATTTTTTATATACACAAATAAAAATATATACACCCATACACATCTACTGGATATATTTATGTGTGTGAATGCACACGCAGAAACTTTTGGTTATAACGGTATAATCTTGTATCACCGAGTCACCACATCTGAGCACTATTTTAGTCTTGTGAAGTGAGTTTCACCGGTTCCAAGTCCTGGCTTTCAGAAACCACAGGTGGTTTGTACCTGTACACACCTTCCTGGTCATTTTGGTGTGCTCCCTGCTGTTTTCTGTTGTGTTGCTGGCAGCACTGGCACGTGCCTGTGCAGCAGTTGTGCAGCAGATTCTCAGGGAGGTTGTGTCAAGCTCTGCGGCTGGAGCCTGTTCTGACACTGCATTTAGAAGTCTGGACATGATCATTTAATCTATGTAGTTGTTCAGTGTAGCAAAAAAGCTAACAATTCGCTCATGCCTGAGGATACTAGTATTTAAAAATAAAGCATTTAACTTTAGCAGTGCCTTAAGAATGACCAGGAGATTGAAGGCAGCCTTAACTGTGGAAGACCTTAGGATTTAATATTGCAAAGTACAGGTGGTGACTGTTTGGAGACTCCTGTGAGGCCTTGAAACAGTGGGATGAATTGTACCAGCATTTATGCTGCTAAAATCCCTCATCATAATGGACAGGGCTCACTGGTATAACAGTTAGGTGTTCTTGGAGCAAGAGTGAAATTGAAACTATGATAAACCCCTGGAGCACTTAAATATTGTTTTCAGAGGGACCAGGATGCCAGTAGATCACAGTAAAATTTGTTCATTGGATCATTTAGATATGAATCTTCAGAGCAATGTCTTGGATTTAGGTAACCATTACATTTCAGTGAAAATTTCAGCCTAACTGCTCCAGATTCTGTGGAAAACTTTAGTCTGATGCTTTAGCCATGTAAAGCTCCACTTCTGTTACAGGTGTCAGTGAATAATAATAATTAAAAAATGGAGTTGTGCAATGCTGAATCTACGTAGGATTCTTCTTATACATTTATAAAATAAACCCTAATGGCTTTTTGGAGTGGTTATGGTGTAGTCTGTCAGTGTATATTAAGATTACTATGATATCACATAGCCTTTATGATAAAAGCATGCAAATTAACAAAGAAATCTGTGGAACTTTGCATATTTTCCTGTAATTTAATACAAACAAGTGCAGACTCACAGAACCACGTGCACAGAAATTTCCGACCTTAACCAGGAGAGTGAGAGAGAGGAACAGCTCACATGGTTCAGATCTGCACTAAGGCCTGTGACTTGTCATGCCAAGTGAAACACAAGGCGACTTTTGATGGCCAAGTGAGCCATCAAAAGGGTTTTTTAATGGAAATGCTGTCACACTGTTAAGTAGAGTACTGCTGCCAGGCATCACATCAATAATGCAAACTTTGGAAGACAATCTTGCAAACTAAATAGCCAAGAATTCAGAAGTATTTCTATAAAGAAAACAAAGTAAAAAGGTGATCATTATGAAGGGGGGGAAGCCATCAAGTGAAATTTAATTTTGCATTCAGATTTATTGTTGCTGTCTGTTCCTAGTGCTGAAATGCCTGTTTACTTGCAAAGGACAGTTTCTTTCCATAATGAATCATAGTTATACTTAAATTAAGCACAGTAAAAGAATGGTTAATGTCATAACACGCTGACAATTTAACCTGGCCAATATTTTTATTGCCTTGTACAATAAACCTAACAGAGCACAACTTGCTTTTTGACTGGTGGAAAATCGGTTATGAACCGCCAGGGAATGACCAATTTTTCAAATGCAGCCATTCAGTCACACTATAGCCACTAATACTTTTTTTTTTCCTGTACACTATTGCTGTTATAATCTTTTGAGGATATTTTATCACGGCAATAACCTCCTCAAAATCAGTCTTTACTGCAGTTAATGACTGGACAGCTGGAGCATTAACTGGCCTTGGCTTTGCCTCTAGCCATTAACTAACAAACCAGTTGTTATCTGCAGGTAACAACCAATTTCTTGTAGAATTTTCTTGATAAAGTGTTCACTGGATAAAAGTTGTGGGTTTTTCCCTCCTTCTTTCCTCAGCTGAGATCTAGCAAGTGCATGATAGTACATAAAGAATTGCTGAGAAGTAGCTCTGAGTAAGAGTCTTGTGAAAGAAGTTACATTATAAACCAAAATCCATAAAATGTTGATTGTTTACTCCTGCCAGAATTTTTGTAACATTAATAAAAGATTGCTCTATTATATCTTGGTCACTTGGGTGCAGTGCACAGTCCTAAATTCAAGAGTGGACTCCGGGGGCTGTGACACCAGGTGCTGCAAGGGATGGTCCCCTGACCACATCACCACATGGCACAGCCTTCCCAGGGCAGAGACAAGAGGCAGCTGCTGGCCATTTAGGCAGAGAGAGATGTAAGAACATGGAAACTGCTCTTAAAGCACCTTTCATCTTTCAAGCAAATGCTGAACGAAGAAATGAGTTTAATTCTGTATATTTTATACTAATAAAATGGGTATTATTTTTGAGGGCCTTCATAAAATTTTAGTCTCTTTGCTTGCAGTTCAAAGTTATGAAATGTTAACCTCTGTTTTGTTGCACCATTATTTTAAAAGTAGGGTTATCAGATTCAGATGAAATCAGTACATTACTGAGGGCTTTAAAGCAGAGATCCATGGCATCGTTAAATAGAAGCAGAATAAGTAAAATGTACAAATTAAACACTCGTAAAAAACCAAGCTCTATCATGCCATAAACAATGATGTTTTAAAACTCTTAATAGGCTTAATAACAGTTTATTATTTTACCTTAACCCTTTTAAATGCCTTGTTTTCTCCAGCTTTTATCTTGGTGGTACTGAGCTGTTAATACCACTTCTTAAATTTTCCCCTCTAGGTATATTTTCCAGGAGGGAATATGAAGAAAAAGAAAATGCAGCCATGCATTTGCTTTTAAGAAACACAGGAGGCACTGTGCCCAAAAACCTTCCCTGGCTAGTCTGCGGAATACAGCAAATACCTTGGCATCTATGGTACTTAGAGAGGATTCCTAAAGCTGAAGGCGAAAATCCTGAATCAGTAGGAGCTTGAATGACAGGTCAGTGTTTCCCAGGGGTCAGGATTCTCCCACAGTGTCTGAGTTTGCAGCCTCCCACACAGGGACCATGGCTTGCCCTCCCTCCACCGTGGATTTTTTATGTGTTTCCACATGTTTCCACTGGAGTCTTTTTGCAAAACATTTTACTGTCAACCAGAAAAAAAAATAAATTTAATATGAACCAGAATTTCTAACCAGAGAGTAAATTTCAAATTCTGTTACAGTTTGAAATTATTTTAATCTGGGAAGGTTTGGGGGGGATTCTTGGTGGTAAGGGTTTGTCTTGCACTTGGAATCACTGTGCATTTTGTGCACGTGCAAGTGGCTCCCTTTCTTTTTGGTGTACATGTAGAACTGTCTCATGCTATCAGAGATTTCATTTGGACATTGATGTAAGAATAGGCCCTTTTCATTGCATGTGTACTAACCATCAATATTAGTTGTGATTCAAGCATTTCTAGCATTTGAAATGATCCAATGATTTTTAAATAATTCTTTATTTCATATGTCTACTCCTTTAATCTCTTTCAAATTACTGAAAATGTAAGGCATTCTAAACAGTCCTGATCATTCTTCACTGCTTTGGCCCCATAAAGCCAATCTTTTCCAAAGTTAAGCACTTAAAAATTTGAAGTACTCCAATAAATTTAAATTGGCATATTCTGTGCATATCAATTGAGAATTATTAGAGCATTAGTGCCTAGGAGTGATGGCTGAGGGCATGCAAACCAGTTCATACATTGATTTTTAATGACTTTTTATTGATTCTGTGCTTTTTAAACTTGATACCCTTAGGTTGCCTCTTACATAGAGTTAACAGGTTTGTGATCATACACTAAGTTTGGAAGACGCATCTTTTTCCTTTTACACTTTTTGTTTTCTCCTTATGGCTTATTATTACAAATTGCTCAGATACAAATAGCAAGTGTACTTGGTCTGTGGCTTTAAAAATGGTGATTGTGACTTTAACAGGATATGGCTCCTCATGTTTCCCTGGTTTATCTGTAGACCAGGTTTCTGTTCCAGCCTTTAAGGGTCTCTCCACCCCTCAGTGTGAGTGCTCAGTGCTCACCAGCAATGATGGATGCTCTAGGCCTGCCCTGGCAGGAGAAATAGGCTTCCTAGTAATTTTTAAATGTCAATCTTAATTTGTTGGACCAAGATATTGTAGGTGTCATACAGCACGAAGTGAAAATGTGCCTCAGTACTTTTACATTTTGAAAATTATTCGTTTGTATTATGAAATACACAGATCTCTGCTCTTTATGTGTTTCCACTGTGTGTATTAATACTTTGGTATTGAGCTGTTAACCAGCACATTGTCAGTGCAACCTGCACTGGTGCTAACTGGGGCAAGCAGGTATCATACTGGTGACTGCCCTCCTTTGGAGAAGGAGGAAGGCTGGGGATGGTGTACAGGCACAGAGGAAGGGCAGGGAGACCATTTATGGCATGACTGGTCTGGCCTGGGCTGGCAGGCTGTGGGGGGCCAGAGTGGCAGCTTGGGGACATGCCTTCTTGATGGATCAGGACGGTTTGGGGAGGCACCACTTGGAACCAGCTACACCACCACCCTTCCTTGAGTGTGAGATGTGCTTCTTCCAAAGTTTTCCTATGCGGGTCATAACAGGACAAGTGTTATGGGAATATTTCTAATAGATTCAATTTTTGTGGGTTTTTCAGTGCTTCTCCCCTGCTGCTTGGGCTGTGTTGTGTGAGCTTTTTCGGGAGGCAGTGATTCCAGTTCCATTTCGCAGAGAACCAAATGCTCACACAGCATTGCTGCAATGCTGTTGCTTGTAATTCCCTTGCTGAGGCTCCTCTCAGAAAGCCTGGTGACCATCAGAGGCAGGTGTCCCTCTCTCCCCCCGCTCTGGCTGCAGTTAAGGCACGTAGCAGTCTGAGGAGACATTAATTGCTGTTAACTGCAATGGGCGCTTCTGTATTTGGGCTTTGTTTAGGGCAAATTCCTCTGCAATTGCATTGTTAGAAGCCACGGGTCTGTTAAAGTTGGAGTTATTAGGCCATGTGCTTTCTCTGTGTTGTCATAGTCGGAACAACACCAGTGTAAACGTCTGCGCTGGGCAGGGGAAGTGTTAAGTGAAGAATAAAAACAAGCCCAAATTCCCATTTGGAAACTGCATGCCTCAACAAATACCACTGTTCATAGCAAGTTATTTAGCTTCTTGGTTGTAATTCTGCTCCTTTTCTAAAGGGAGGTGGAAAAAAGCATTTAAAAGAGATTTTTGATACTTCACGGCGTGTTGAATGAACAGCAGAAAGCTCCCCAGTCTGCCCGTTCCCATTTACAGTTTGGATGTGGCTGAGGTAACACTTCTTTCTCCTTCTCCAGGTGATTCCCCGAGTCTCCTCGTGGCAGCACCCTTGACACCCCAAAATGCATGTGAATAATGCACCTTCAAATGATAAATCTGAAATGTCCCTGCCAGCTGTGTGTGAGAGACCTTTAAGCAGCTTTTTTCTCCTCCCAGATAGGAAGGAAGTCTCCACTGTGGGCATTGCCAGGGCTCACTGGAGCTGGTCTTCCTCCACAGGGTACTGAGGAGGGAAGGATAGCATGTCCCTGGGTGAGAGGGCTGCCCCCCACACTGGGGGCTGGCAAGGGGTTGCTCCCCTGAAGGTACAACAAGAAAGTGGGAGTTACAGTTAAATGCCCTCTGGAAGGCTTAGGGCAGTGTTTGCTGGTAGAGTCAGCTGAACTGAATTTCCATGTCTGTATCTGAACTGAACATCCTGAAGTTTACTTGTTACAGACCATCCACTCCGCACTGTTACTGCATGTCGCTGAGTTTTTAACAGCTTACAAATCTGCAATCCCTGTTTTTCTCAGCCCAGCTACGTATGAGGGACCTGTAAGAAACATTTTTCTCCTTCTGAATGTACAGTCTTCACCTTCCTTTGTTTTTACTGTGTGCCTTCCAGAATTAGAAGATTCAGAGTGAGAAATGTCATTTATATATTTATTTAGAAGCCACTCTGAGCAATAGCACATTTACTAGCTTGGTTCATTTTTATGAATTTGATTCATTGCTTATTAAAGCCAATGGAAATCTTTCCATTGTTTTCAGCTGGTTCTGGCTCAGAACTTCTTGATGCTTGACAATATTTAGTAGGAGCTGAAAGATCTGAACTTCTAAATCATGCTATATTATGGTCTTCTGCCATGCCTGTTTCTTAATTATATACATAATCCCAGTATCTGTTGCAGTGTGTTTCTGGCTGGAGCAGTTTCTGTTTAGTTAAATTTTCACAAGTATAATGTTATGAAACAGTTAAGCAAAATATCATCAATATTATATTTGTCACAAATCAGAAACTAAATATTGGGATCAGTTTTATCCATTCATTAGTTTATGGACACCGAGTCCTCTGAGGAATGTCACGAATTCCCTTGGTGTCTCTCAGTGCTAGAATTTAGCATTTGGATCTTTGATTTAATGGAAAGATACATTAAAGACTGATACAGTCAGACAGGTCCCAGTGGGGTACGCATCCACGGTGGCTTTTACGTCACAGTCACAGTTCTTTCAGTCGAGATTTGGCAGCAGATTATTTTATCCAAAAGTTGTTCTGGAATGTGCCGTGCACTTTTCACAAGCGTGTAGTGGCTGTTCAGATGACAGCAGACCCACTGTCTCAGCTTCCCCAGCACGGCTCTTACCTGTGTGTGCATCTGAGATGTTCTCGTGTGCCTGAACGTCCCTCTCCCCACACCTCTGGGCTGTGGCACGTGGCAGATGGGCTTTGTGGGAGCCAGTGTCTTCCAGAGCACTGGGAATTCCCACAGCTGCGAGATGCTGTGGAACTGTTTGCATTTTTAATAAAGTGGTGTTTTCTTCTTTCATATTGGCTTTCTAAAGGTATTCCAGTAGCTGTCATTTCCCCCAGGATTCTTTAGTGAATCCACGGATTTCAAGTTGCTGTTATATCACAGGACAATTAATTTGTAAGCAGTGTAACCTGTCCTAGAAAGCAAATTCTGAGAGGAATAGTTTTATCCTTATAATTCAATGTATCATGTAATGAAAACTAATCTATGTAGTTCAAATTCAGACATTAAAACAAGTTAAAAGGGTCAGTATATACAATAAATTTCCCTTTACCAATTTACTCAGTTAATTTAGACATTGCCTTTTCAATTTAACTCATTAAAACTTTCTTGCCAAGTTTACTTATCTGTGTTAAGGGTACAATTAATATTATAATTTTTAATTAGCCACTTGGTTTTATCAGAGCCAAAGTGTTTCCTTAAGTGTGAATATCAAAATAGAGCCTATATTTTTTAAGAAAGTAGAGCACTGCAACTTCACTAATTCCTTAATAACACAAATATTTATGTATCTTAGTCCTTATAGTTTATGCATCAATAGTTGTGTTGTTTTGTTTTATTTTATAACCTTAGCATAATACACTACTGAAAGCTATATTTTGTACTACTTAATTCTGTACCACTCATTCTGATTTATGGCATCATTTTGTTTCCAGCTCACTCCTTATCTTCAAAAGGCTTGATCCAAAACTCATCAAATTCAGAGGAATAGATCCCAGTGGGCTTTGGATTAGTCTGGTAGGGTGAAATTGTGGACTTCACGAAGTTGGCATTACATGCGCAGATACACAGTACTGAGATTGCTTGATAGATTTCTAATTCAGCTTCTTCTATTTAGGAGCAAGTTCTTGAGAATCCTGGCCATGCACTTGAAATTTAAGAGACCATTTTAGTTGCATATATTCATCCATTTTCTTACTATGACATTTGAGAATACATTTATTTGCCAGTTTGATTTTATCATCATTATGGAGGGCTCGTGTTTCTAATTTCTCCTACAGTCTCTTGAATTGTTAATGTTAACTCCTACTGAACCCAGCCTTGTTTTCTGACTGAAGGATGCCATTCTGAACTGGTGCTGATGCTGTGCTGTTAAAAATACTTTCTTCAGGAATTATAGGTTTACAAGTCATAATAAAGGACAGCTTATCACAAAAGTATGGAAAAGCGTTAATGCAGAAGACACCTGATAAATAATATCACAATGCATTTATCTTATTATTCCTTAGTTATAGATGTATGGAGTGTTAGATATAGAATTATGAAATTGATTTAAGTTCTTTAGTGCAGCAGAAGCTGTTTTGTCATCTTGAGTGCTCTTGCTTTTCTTTTTCACCTGACATTGTTAAATTGGAAAACCCTGGACGTATCTTCCATTATATACCAGCTAGAACATTCCTGGGTTTGCCATTGACTTGATAATTCCTAGTATTCTGTCTGGTTATGTATATAGACTGCTGCACACGAGATTCATTTTATTAAATAAATACAGAAGGAGTGTGTTAATATGAAATGATTGTAACAGATACTACTAGATAATCATGTATGCTATGAGCTACCTTGAAATGCATTTGTGATATATCACTGTGCTGCCTGATACATGGCTATTGTGCAGCTGATTAGCTGTGGTGAGAAATTACTCATTCCCTTGTATTAACTACACTGTTTAACTACACTGTTTCCACCAATCAGTATGAAGTATGCCAACTTTGTTTAGCCTGTGCACTTGTGCAATGATGAACAAGTAATGCATAAAACAAACCCTCCTACCTAATCAAACATTCCTCAGAGATTTGAAAACAGAAACAAAGGGTAAATCCATTCATAGATTATAATGGTAAAACAAAATAAAGTTTGACATATGTATATGGAAACTATGAACACATGATATGAATTTTTTTTTTAAACAACGACATGTTTGAATTATTAATAAATGCAAAAAATATGTTTTAACACAATATGGAACAATTGAAAGGATATATTTCTTTGGAATCAGAAGAATCAGAAAAGGTCTGTATTGAATACAAACACCTTTTTTGCCCCTCTTGCTTTCCATTTTAGCCTTTTCAAATGTCTGTCTCATCATGAAACGCTGCCATGGTTGTAGTTGGGAGAAGTTTCCCTTTTCCATCCTTGAGCCTGCAGTACAATCTTCATTCTCTGAGTATATAATAAATGAAGTTTGTTAACCCTCAGGGTGTGAAACCCATTTTTCTCTTCGTGTCCTAGGGCGTTAGGTGTTGAGGACAGCTGATGAGCAATTCTTTAGGGAGGACTGCAAAGCTATCGAGGAAAGGGCTTACATTTAATTTTGTCATATATCCTGGTTGCCAGGTTATTTGATTTTAAGATAATTAATGGATCTCTTTATGGGTGTATTCTTTCTTAGTCATCAAGAAAGCTCCAAATATTTGATAAGAGTGATTTTATTGGAAAGTAGTAAATATCGACAGAATGAGATACCAGAAAGTTTGTGGAGTTTTGGATTTTTTTTCACCTTATCTTTAGATTTGAACAAGCACAGTGCTTGCAGGTTTGAGAGGGGCTGTGATGAGAGACCACTGTAGGCATTTTCATTGATGACTGCACACTAGTTAGGGGCCTTCATTCTGCCCTTCTCTACAATTCTTTTTTTGCTTTAGTGGCTTCTGTGTGAACAGATAATGCACAAAATACTCATCAGTGTAAATTCCATGTATAAATAAAATCCTAAATTGAAACCATCACAAGCAAGTTGAAGTAAAGACAACAGAATCTTTATCATCAAGCCCTTAGAGGAAACAATGCCAGCTTTAACTTTGAATTCCCAGTTGTGTGTTGGCTTGTACCCCAACTTTAACATTAATCAGAAGCTTTTATGCATTTCATCTCCTCATTTGCAAAAAAATCTTTGCTGAAAGGTTATATAAAACTCATTATTTACCTGAGTGACCAGAAAGGCTCTCAAAGTGCCATTCCAAGCTCTCGGGTGAATGCTTATTTATAGTTTTTTAATAGGCATTCATTACCTGATGGATTGGAAAGACTCTTTTCGAACCAGTTCCTGTCTATTGGTTAAATACAGATTGATAACTTTTTCTTAAAAAGCTTATTATTAACCAGATAAGCTCATCACCTTTGGATTTCTAAAGTGGTGGTTAGTTTTAGCTTTCAAGGGTTTATTCAAGATTTTTACCAGTGTAACTTAAATTTTGCCCAGTGGGCCGTATTCTGGAAATTAATTACAGTAGTGCAATGCTTGCAAAACCCCGACTGCAGCAGTAACACAAGCCTGTTTTCACAAAGACATACCTCAAACCCATATTGCTGCTCATATATTGGGTAGTCCAAGCACAGGGCATAGAGGAAGTAAAAGGGTGTAGCACATTTTAAAATTCCTGTGAGCTTGGTTGGAAACACATTGTTAGGCATATTTTGATGTCTAAAAAGACATAACAAGTCCTATTCACACCTCTGTGCAATTTGCACAGTCTTTGAGCTTCACTGATTTTTGCTTGGTGTATCATTCTGCTTTTGGGGATTTGCTTCTAGCTTAAATTACTGAGGAAACAGGAAAAAAACCAACAAAACCCTTGCAGTTTTTACAAATGCAATTTGGCAGTGTGGGCTTGGAAGCCCCATGCAAACTACCTCTATGGGTGGCTCCCAGTGGCTCCCATTCTTTGTGAACTGAACTCTACCCCATCTCAGGCACCTCTCCCTTGTTAGTGCTATAGGCAGTGCTTCCCTGGCATGGCTCCAGCACATGGGCAGCTCCAGCTCCTCACCCACCTCTGCAGCTGTTAGCACATCTGCAGGGTTTCAGAGTGACAAGTCCTGGCTAAAGAGGTGTAAAAAAACATGGTCACACACGCCCAAGCCTTGTGATCCTCGAGGGCTCTTCCAGGGTGTAACTTATATCTTCAAGTGTTGCCTTTAAATAGCATCAGTGAAGCTTAAATCCAACATAAAGATGAAATGGAATGGTAAGAAAAAAAGAGCCCTAAACTTGCAATGTTGCTGGAAAATGGGTAAGTTGGTTGGATTCTCTGGGGCTTCCATATAGTTCCTAAAATATTTGAAAATTTGAAGCCTCGTTTTGCTTGTGTTTGTTATTGCTAATTTGCAGGGCATGAGAATACCTGTCTTTGCTTCTATACATTTCAATTCCCACCTTTTCTTCCATCTTTTAATTTTTAAGTTGGAAATTTCCATCCTGTTCACACGTGTTTTTTTCCTCTTTGGGTAAATATATGTTGCTAGAAGCAGTGTCGAACACTCAATGGGGAGAGCAGTCCCTTCTCAGCTGGTTAGATAAATTTTCAACCATCTGAAGACAACTCCTACATTTTGTTACTTCCCAGTTGTTTCAGAGATGGTTTACCTTCAAGTGCCTCTAATTATGCAAAGATGCTTTGCACAAAATAAAAAAGACACAAGTTTCTTATGTAAAATTAACTATTATCTGGAAAAAAAACCTTTTTGGTTAAGTGAGAAAATTGCAAATAAATACTCAAAACCTTGAGGACCTTTGAGCTAACAGAAAGGAAATTATAAAGGTCATAGTGTTGGTGTTCTTTGACATCACCTCTGCTATTGCAAAACTTTGGTGGAAGTGTCTATCTTAACTACTTAAAGTATTACTTTTTAGGAAGCCAGTCTTTCATTTGGTTAAGAAATCCTTAAAATTCTGTTTAAAATAATGTGAGCAAAACCAATTGTACTGTTTGCCTCCCTCTGCTGGCTGTGCAGACAGTGTTAGTTGGCTTCTTGTCCTGTGACCCCCTTATTCTAATCCAGTTTATAGAAGTGTTCATTTCAAGGTGGGATAGAAAAAGGTGAGTGAACAGTTATAAATGATCAGAATTATGGAAACAGGAAATTTAGAAAGAAACAACAAGTCTTTATTTTTGAGTCTTTAAATTATTAGAAACAGGTCTGTTATTAAAGAAGGTCCCATTAGCCTC
The DNA here is from genome assembly GCF_025592945.1 of Manacus candei. Lineage (NCBI taxonomy): Eukaryota > Metazoa > Chordata > Aves > Passeriformes > Pipridae > Manacus > Manacus candei. The sequence continues at coordinate 7,995,767 of NW_026138113.1, forward strand.
TCCTGAACTCTGAATTCTTGACTAGTTTAGGTGAGGACAGAAGAGTCATATACAATTTCTTTGAAGAAAGGCCAGGTGCTGAGATACAGCAACAATATTTTGGCAGGAAAATGGCAAATCAAATCCAACTGTCCAAGAGGACTGGATATGAGCAGAGCTGAACAAATCTTTGTGTGTACACACATCACTCAGGTGCTTTGCATTACACAGAGAGCTCTCCACTTCATCAGTTTTCAGATGTTCTGCTCTGCACTCTGCATTGATGTATATTTTTCACATACATATCATAGCCAGCTCAGTCTTTTGTCCTGCTCCCAGAGCCTCTGTGACTCTCCAGGGATATTGCCTAAATCACTTTCAAGTGTCCAGTCTCCTGTGAGGGTGTGAGATAGTCCTCTTTGTTTTATTAGCAGCCTCAGAAAGCAACCCTGCAAAAGAACCTGCACAGCACAGTGGAGCATCTCAAATGGCAAAACCAGGGAATGGAGCAGGCAGAGCAGTGACTCCTCCAGGAAATTATTTTTCATGCTCCTGGGCATCAGTTTTAGTAGATCCTTTTGGTCTCATTTCTGTACCTGGACATCCAGAGTGACCCTCTCAAGGGCAGGTGCAGTGGTAGAATTCACAGGCAAAACAGGCAAAAAGAGAGGCGTGTGTTTTTCCTTACAGCTAGTTAGGGGAAAATAAAAACATGGAGGCACAAGTATTATTTGGACTTGATAAAAACAACTCAAAGCAACAACACTGGAAGTCCAGTCCAGCTTTTCTTCTGGTGTCTGTACCACACAACCTGGGCTGTGCTGGGACTCTCGTGTCCCCTGGCTCCAGCCCCAGCTGCTCTCCACTGCCCTGCCATCACCTCTGCCTGGCTGTGGGACCCTCTGTGGCTCTGTGTGCCCTGGCTTCTGTGGGCATGGCCATGCTGGAGACTGTGGAGTCGGGGAAGATGGAGGAAAGCCCATGGGCTGCTACAGCTTGAATGAATAGCTGGTGTTTGTGGTAAGGGTACAACAAACCACTGGGCATAAATCATGGTTCTCCAGACACACACAGCCATGGCAGTTCATGAGAGCTCTAGGCTTATTATTTAAAAAAGAGCCTGTTATATATCCCCTGGGAGGGTGTCCCTGGGGATGGGTGGGAGCAGGAGGCAAGGGCCATGCTGGCTGTGCCACCACGGTGTCCCTGTGTGCTGTGAGCAGGGCAATGTGTTTTGGGATGGCTGTGGGTGAGCTCTGCTCTGTCTCTGGCCATGTTTCCTGGCTGAGTAAGAAGAAATGCTTACCCAAAAAATTATTCTGGAGTCTTATCTCAGAGATAAGATCTCACCATCTCTTTTAAATAGCTCCTGAAGAGTTCTGACAGACTGAGAACAGGCTCAATGTGAATTTGCTACAAGAGCTAGGTCAGTGCTAGTGCACTTTAAAGTTGAAGTTCAGCTATTCTTTTGGATATTTTTCCCAGCACTTTCTCCTCTTGATCAATCATAATTCTTAGTGATTACAGCTGGAGAAGTAGACCTGCTGTACCAATCCCACATAAATTTAAATGTTAAAGTTTAAGTCATGGAGCAGCAGTTGTCTCCTGATCTTCTACACTGTGCTTGTACTGAGACTTACTGCAGCTTTTACTCTTGCTCTTTTGGAGGATATCTGAGCCCCTGTTGTGCTGAATGGAAGATGGTCACAGAAGTATGTCCTGCACAGGTTTATAAATGCTGTGTCTTTATTCTGTAAGCAGAATTTGCTAGATTCCACTAGGTGGATCTATTGAGAACATTGTTCACTATTTAATGTAAAAAGTGTCTTTCACTTTAGGGAAAAAAAAAAAAAAAAGAAGTCTTTCTTTATTACCACTTTGCTCAGCTTATGTTCTGTAGAAACACAAAGGTGACCACTTTTGTCCATAGAAAGCTCTAAAGCCATGTATCAGTCTGTCAGTCCATAATACCTTGAAGGACTTTCTCTCTTCATTCCAGTTTTGCCCTTATTTTGCAAAGGAAAAGGGTCAGCACTGCCAGTGCTGTGAGAGGGAGGTGCACCTCCACAGTGACCCAACTTCAGATGCTGCTTCCATTGCACATCTTCCTGTTGTGGGAAGATATGTCCTGTTTTGTACTCTCTTTGGGGTCCTTTTTTGGTGGCTGTGTTTTGATGAATTGTTGCAATGACTTTATCACAAGAAGTGGCCAACACAGTCTCCTGGCCTTAGTATATGCTTTTAGTTGACCCGTGCTTTTAGCTGTCTGTGCTGTCAGGCTCAATGATAGATGACTACTGCACTGAAGATGTAGATTTATCTCCTGAAAAAAAAACCGTATTTTTTACAATTTCTGATACCTCTACCCTGTGATGATGGCATATACAATTTTTGCTAATCAAGTCTATAAAGAGATACTTATTTTGGTCATGGTCCCTGCAAAATAGGTTGTTCTCAAATGGGTTCTGCCTCTGGTCTGTTTTTGAAAGCTGGGACCTCTGAGTCCCTTTTCCAGGAAGTTTCTTACAGTCTGTACAGCTGGGAAAACCTCCATCCACCTTGTCAGTTTGCTGGGGTTCTGCCCAGGAAAACCCCATGTTTGTAACAGGCATTTTGAGGTTTTCCCTTTTTCCTGCAGAAGTGTTTTATTTATGTCTTCTTGAACCATGCTTCAGCAACCTTCTTGCTGGATGACTTGTGTTTTCACTGGCTCAGACTGCCATGTAGATCACACCACCTGTTCCAGAGTTTGCTGAAACATTCACTGCAAGTTTTCTGAAATTCCTTATTTAAAGTCACCGCTGTTGGATGATTTCTTTTATATGCCTTTCCTTATCAATATTAAAGACACGATGTTCTGCTCTTCCTTGGAGAAGAGACCCCCTCCTAAAGGCATTAAGCTTTCAATGGGCTTCTGCATCTTTCTTAAAAGAATGCCCAGTTACTTATCACTTCTCTTTAGGAAGGAAATGCTGATCACACTTTTTAAGAACAAAGGCAGGATTATTCCTCGGTCCTTCCTTATAAAGCAAACAACTTATAAATATTTAAATATATAAAGCTAATGTTCTCCCCACCCATTGTGTAAATTACTGTATTGACCAGTTGTCTTTTGCTACCTTCCTGTGTAAAGCCTCATAAAATATTCCTCCGACCTGGGCTTTTGTTGGACTTGCCAAACTTGGGAGATTTGGGATATTCTTCTCTGTTATTTATCTCTGCCTGAAATGAGATCTTCTGGAAGGCTGTCATTCCACAAAGGTAGAAATCATGGGGAAGGGTAATGTTGCCTGGCTAAAGAACTCAGCTTTCATTTCCTCTCTTCCTGCTTTTTGAAGTTTGACAAGTCTGTGGCTGATAGGTTCCCCTCCCTGAGAAGGTGCCCACTATGCTCCAAGACAGTGCAAGTGCCTTTCAGAATAAGGCACACAATGTACATCTCTTCTGCTCTTTCCCTCTGTAGTTTCTGCCTAGTTTTAAAGAGGCAGTATAGTCCTGCCTTCTCATGGAGGAGGTACAGAAGGGAATAAAATCAATCAAAGAATTTGGAGAGGTAGCTGGAGACAGCTGAGGGGATGTAAAGGCTTTGAAGAGAAAAGACCTTTCCTGGGATGCAAGAAAAGAAGAAAGGAACAGCACTGAAAATATAGGGAGAAATAGGAAGGAATACTGGAGGGAACTGTGGAAGTGTTGATGGTGTCTGGGAATATGATGAATTCTGAAAGAGGCTTGAGCAAAGTCTCCCTGAGCTCACAACTGAGACCTTCTGAACCTCATCTATCCAGTATTCATTGCTTTGGTGTTGGAGCTCATTTTTTTTGGATCAATAAAATTTGGAGGTCTCTTGGCTTTAGGATGTACTCAGCTCATGGATCTGCGTTATCTCTTCATTATCCATTTTGGGAAGGCATGGTCACCCCAGCCCAAAGAATCATGTCTGTGAGGGCCTGGGGAAGAGAGTTTTGATCAGTCTTGTTAACAGCATCCTCCCCTGACACCACCATTGCCTGCATGTAGTAGCCCACTCTTCCAGATTTTGAGAAGGCTTTGGTTGACATTTTCTTCCTGTAGAGTTGAGCTGGATGATCACCTGCACCATCCAACTGACTACAAAAAAAAAAAATAGTAAATTTGATAGGTGATTCACTGGTGCTGGACCACAGCTCTGCCTTCATCTCAGTGAGGGTTTAGTACTTAATCCCAGTTTCCTAGGAGATGGTTCTTAATCTCTGTCCACTTGAAAGTTTCTGGAGGGAAATTCCTGTTCTCTCCAGAACAGAAAGAGGAGGAGAAAGACTTTAATTTCTGCAAAGATCCGAGTCAAAGCCCTCATGTTCATGCTTGTTTTCACTCAATCCGTTGTCTCTAAATGAGCATCATGCACTTACTCTAGAGGAAGAGGAAATCCCAGTTAGATGTCTCAAGCTCCTCTGCTGTCAGTTGCTGTTTCACCTATCTCTAGTCAATATTCTTATCTTTGTCTCAGGAAAAAGAACCATGGGCTTTTCCTGAGCTCTCATTTTTCTGTAACTCTTTGTGCAGTGCTCTGAAATCTCCTGTCTGTCACTGATTCCAGGTGCTTGATTTGGCCCCTGCCTCTGAAATGCCATCTCCTCCTATGTGGTTTGTATTATGTAGCCCTAGGTCATGGAAATTGTAAGGTGAAATTTGATATTTTTAAAGAAAGGTATAGCTCATTCTTTTATGAGACTGCTAATAATGTTCAGCCTTGACAGGGTTAAAAGGCAACATCCATTTCCCCATTATCTTGTTTAAAAAGTGCCTTTTTTAAAGTCCATATGGCGACTTCCTTTCGACCTGCTTTCCCATCCTCGTCTCTTTGTCAGGGCTGTCACTTATAAAGAATCACTTGACTTACAATAACAAGTTCAAAAGAAGACAGAATATAATCAGTTGATCCACGAAGAATTGAAATAAAGAACACCCCCACTGCTCCAGTTATCATTCCCATAGAGATAGTGATATTATTGATGTGATTGCTATGCTAATTTCTATAGAAAAAACTTGTATTTTGGAATTTGTTCAAAGAGAATTTCAGACACATCAAATTGGAAAATGCAGAGTGAATTCCTAAACTTTTTCGTATAGGCATGGGAATCTTTTTTCTTTCTTTCTCTCTCTCTTTTTTTTTTTTTTTTTTTTTTAACATTGAATAGCTCTGAACAACTATTTATAAACTTCACTTCAAATATCAATTCCAAAAATGTCGCTAATTTTTCAGTTATTATGAAAGTTAATTCACTGTAGTTCCAGAAAAAAAAAAAGTCCTATTGTATCTTTAGGGTTATTAATATAACCCCCATAACCTGCAGAAGTGGGATTGGACCACAGACTCCAGAAACAGAGGCTAGGGATTATAAAAGATGGGCACATTAAAGTCCAGTGTTTAGGAAGAGCTAATTAATCTATACTCCTTCCTCTGCAATTCCATAGTCCCTCTGGGAATTGCCACAAACATAAACTTTTTTTTTTTTCTCTCATGGACTCCTATTTTAACTAGAAGGTTTCAGCTTGTGATGTTATGCTTTTTATGTAGTAAACTGATTTAAAATGTATGCCAGTCATCTTCAGGGAACTCATTTCAGTCAAGATGAAACTAGTCTTACCTGAATCAATGTTTTAAGTGTCCCTGTGGCTCGGCATTTTGAATAATCAATCTGTCTCCATCGCTTCTTAATCATGCGCATCACAGTCTTTTTTATTTGTCAACCCTTTCGGATCCTGGCTTTTTGTTATTAACATGCCCCTAATGTCACATGCAAGCCTTTTCTTTAAAACAAGCTGCTCATTGGTGTATTTTGATACTTTTTATTATTACTAAATCTTTTTTCCCATAATTACACCACAATCATTATATAATCCCATAACAAAGAGTCTATTGAGGCACCATGCTTTTGTCAACTATGGGACACAGAATCCATAATTGCATTATTCAGCTTCCCCCCCCCCTTCTGCTTTGTAGAAACACAACCTATTTCACCAGTCACATTTGCACCTTGTTTGCTTGGTTATATATTATTTACTAAATCGTTGCCCTGCGGATAAACCGTGTAAAGTTGCTTTAAAAAAGTTATTTGTTTGATAATTAAGTCCTGAAAACCCATCGTTTAATGATTATTCCGAACCCATAAGGCAGAGAACCTCCATGACGTTTTTCTCTAAGTTTAATTACCGTATGCTAATTTCCTTGCCTACTACGTGATTAATTAAAATCATATTTTCATAATCATTTGGCACTAGTATTGTTTTAGAATTATCATGATCCCCTAAATAGTGTATGTAAATAAAGTCGGCTCTAATGGAAAGAATCAAAATGCAACGCTGAGGACCTTTATGTGTTTGTATGCATGCGATTGGCAACATAACTGGCTTATTTACATTAAATACGCCACAAGGTTACAGTGCAGATCAACGTCACTTTATCGCTGATTACTTCTCTTAAACGCCGGAGCGGTGACTGATGCTCCGGTCCCCCTGTCCGCCAAGGTTTCCCCGGGAGTTTTTTTTTCGGTTTTTTTTTTTTTTTTTTTTTTTTAGGAGAAACAGACTTTGCATAGTTTCGGGAGCAGGTAAGAAGGGCGCTTTGTGGAGCCCGGCGCTGCCCCCGGGGGCTCGGCGGGGTTTGCGGGGCGCGGGCAGGGGCGGCGGGGCGCGGGCGCGGGGGCTGCGCGGGGCGCGGGGGCTGCGCGGGGCGCGGGCAGCGGCGCTGGCCGGGGGGCTGCGGAGCGGCGCGGGCTCCTCGGGGTGTTTACACGCGCTCAAGGTCACGACCAAGCTGCGCCGTGTTAAATGGTTTCTTAGTTGCTAGACAGGGAGAAAAAATGGACGATCACAGACCATTCTTTGTAGATTATTATATCAAGGGTTCAGCTTTTGGCTCATCAAAGCTAAATGCCGCAAGACCTATCTAGTTGCTGTGAATTATGCCAAGACGACAATGGAGTGCTTTTTTAATGGTACAATGCATTTCACCTACCAGATAGGGGGAGTCCACGCTGAGAGATGGGGATGTCTTGTGATGTTGGGTGATCAGTATCAATGAAGGGGGTTATTCTGAAAAGAGACAGATTAAAATAAAGCGCTCTTTGCTCGGGATGTGCTGGAAGCAGTTGGGAGGGCTACCCGGAGCGGGCGGCCGCGGCAGCCCCGCGCCGCACTTTTCCCCCTCCGCACAAGAAAATGATCAAGTCAATCATGTGGACATGCTTCATTATTCATTGAACACAATCTTTTACAACGCTCCGTTTACGTGCGGGAGTTTCTTCTACGCTTTGCTTTAAATTTTAAGGTAAGAAAGACAAAGGTAAAAAGGGGGTTTTTGAGGATCCGGGAGGCTCCCGTGAGCCATCAAAGAGGCTCCAAAGTCAGTCCGGAGTATGTTTTTGTTTTTTATTTCTTTTTAATCATCGCAATGGGGCCTGCGTTTTCCACCGTGATTAAAAAAATACAGTATAATTAAATATCCATAGCAGTGACGTTTGCAAGCAGGGCTGTCAGGGGAAAAGCAGAAAATAATGAAAGGAGCGGAGAAGCCATTGAATGGCGCTATAGAACTTAGCCTGAAGAAAACCCTACGTTTTTCCTCTTTCTCTCTCGTTTCTTTTAAAACCGTTACTTTACAAAAAAGGAGCGGGCGGGCGAAGCGAGGCGAGGGGAGGCGAGTGCCGGCGGCGGCCGCGGCGCTGCCCGGGGGCTGCCCGCCGCCGGCCCCAGCCCGCACCGACCCTGCCCTTAACTTGCCCAGAAACTTTTTGTTTTAAAGGGTTGCTGCGGAGCAAACTTTGCTGAAGTGACTTTAAACGCGCCCCCCCCTCCCTTTCCTCCCTCCCTCCCCCGTTAGGATCCCGGCTAATCGTAGTGTAATTTGTAAACTCCCCCCCCTCTTTTTCTTTTTTTTTTTTTTTTTAATCAAAGTTAGCTGATGCATACCATGTGTCAAACTTGTGAGATTCAAGTGCCTAAGAGACCTGCCATTTTGTGCTCTAATCGACCTCTTATGAATAGGAGCCGTGCATAATGCTGCGAGGAGCGTTGTGACATTCAAGTAGGCACTAAATGTCAGGCCAGGTCTCAGCCCTTTCGGGGGGGAGCGGAGAGCGCCCGGCGGCGCCGCGGGGAGCGAGGAGGCACCTGCCAGCCCGCCGCCGGGGCTTTTGTCAGCGCCCGGAGAAAGTAACAGGTTAAGGAGGAAACTTAAATGGCAATCCCCGGCGGGCAGGGGGGGGAGCATCACCTTCCCGGCGGCGCGCCGTGCGCGGAGGGCCGCGGGGGCGCCGCTGCCTGCGCGGGGCAGTGGCCCCGCTCCCCGGCGCGGGGGCTGCGGGAGGCGGGGGGGGCACCGGGCCGGCGGCGGGATTAGCGGGCGGGGTGGAAGGGGGAGGAAGGAGAGATTCTTTGATGCTGTGTAGGAAAGAATCCAGATTTTAATGCGCCCATCTGTTGCAGTTTTGCAAATAATTAATATATATGTGTGTGTGTGTGTGAGAGACAGAGAGAGAGGGGCTGGGGGGGGGGGGGAGCGCTGCCGCCTGTGTGTGAACTTCAACGCGAAAATAAAAAGGTCGCGAAGATTTACGCTGTTTATCGGAGGGGTCCGCGGCTCCCGCGGGGCGGCTCGCACGGGGCTCCATCCGAAAAGTTAGTTGCCGGCGTGCCCCGGCGCGGCGGCGGGGCCGGGGGCGCGGTGCGGGCGCGGGTGCGGGTTGCCCGGGGCGGGCAGGGAGGGCTCCGGCCGCCGCCTGCCTGCGCGGCGGGCATTGTTTCGGGGTGCGTGCGGCGGATGTGGCCGCGGCTGATACAGTGTCGAGGCGGGGACGTGATTTGTCAGATGGCTCCGTTCGCACTTGAGCCGGCGGTGCGGGGCTGTGCGGTGCGGGGCTGTGCGGTGCGGGGCTGTGCGGTGCGGGGCTGTGCGGGGCTGGGGCGGGCGCGGCTGCCCGGCCGCCCGCGGCGGGAGCGCTCTGCGGGGCTGTGCATTCCCCCGCCGCCCCCCGCCCCCCCGTGCAGTTTAAAATAAATCCAACAGGGGCCGTGTTTGCTGAGCTGATGTGCCCGGCTGATACAGATAGCGGCGGCGAGCCGCCCCGCTTCTGTGGAAAAAGACTATTTTAAGTGTCATAATTAAGTTTAGAAGCCTTGTTTGGGCTCATTCACTGCTCGAAATAAAAAGGACTGGCTGCTTTTAGACCCTTTCTGAAGGGGTTGGCTAAGCGCCTCTGCACGTTCGCTTGGAGAAGAATGTTTTCTTTTCTAGTTTAATATTAGAAACTATATTTTTACTTGTTTAAACCGGATTTGATTATTCCTGTGGAGATTTTTTTCTCTCCCCCCCTTCCTATCGCTCAAATCTTTGTTCATTGTTCATTGACTGTGGAAGGCTGCTTAAATGTACGGAGAGAGGGGGGAGGCCCCCTCGCTGGTTTGATGTTGAAATAGTAAACCTGAATGAGGAGGGTGGCTGGAAAAGTGGACATTGCAGCTTTAATTAACTTCAAGATGCTTCAGCGAGGACCAGAGCGTAGTAGTGACGTTGCCTCATAAATCTGTCCAGTACAGTGCGTTGCATTGAACTATTACAGTATCACCATCATATTGAATATTCACTACCTATCCGGGAGCAGATTTGCATAATTGGATCTTTTTTAAATGAAACTTGTTTGCAAAAAACCAAACAAAATCAAAAAAACAAAAGCCCAAGTGAAAACCGCGGCGATCTGCATGATTATAAAGGGTTCAAACATATCCGAAAAGTAAGTGACCTGCATAAGTACATCAATAGGTTAAGTGCAAATAAGATGAGAAGTGCTTCTGAAAGCTGTACATTCCCTATGTGGTCTCTTGGGTTATTTCTCAATAGCGGGATTTTTTTGTAGCCTCAGGGATTTTAGGTTTTCTGTCTGCTTTCATAACTTTTTCCCTCACAGTTGTTATACAAGGTGAGGCTTTTGTACTGTGCCTATGTACCTGTAGTGATATTTTTAAAGAAAATAGATTAGCAGTTTGTAATTCGTGCTGTTTGACTTGTATAATTATGGCTACTGTGGAAGGGAAATGTGTATTGCTGTTATATTTCTGGTCATCAAATAGATCATCACTAAATACTTCAGAATATTCAAAGATTGTTTGTGTATGTGTTTGTGTACGCTTAAAAATCGACTTAGTTAACTGAACTGTTACTTCTTAAATCAGAGAGGCAACTAGTTTTTTAATGTGTGTGTATTCCCTCCCCCCCATTTGATGGAGAATGAAGATTACTGAAGTAATTAAAAATACCAGAAATTTTAAGAGTGATTTCGCAGCTTCTATGTCAAACCCAACTTCTCCTAACCGAGTGTCTGGGTTACAGTATCACAGTTTTGGATCGGGCAGGTTTAGGAGTATTTTGTAAAATCAGATGCTGGTGTTTCGGATGCTGCGAGGACGAAGTTGTGGAGTGAAGGCAGCTGAAAGCTGGAAGTTGCCTCCTGGGGAAGGGGAGCAGCGGTCGGTGGGGCGAGCCGAGCAGAAGTGCAAAGTGTGCGTGCAGCCCAAGCCTTGCCCCGGCTCTCCCCCCTCGCCGAAGGCTGCTTTAGTTATGATGTCATTCTGATAGTGGAGAGCAAATGTCTCCTGATTCTACCATTAAACGCCTGGCTGATTTGCCTGATAATGATAGCATTGACGTCCTGCTCCTTGACAAATGCAAGCCCTATGAGCCCTATGAATTAACTTTTTTCCCATAGCTGAGAGCCAGCTAGCTTTACGACTCATGAATGTAGCAGCACTTCTTTGACAGATTACTTTGAACCTCCTCGTTTCTGCAACAAAACCCCTTCTCTAAACACCACTTCTGCTGGGCTCCTAGCAGACCCCTGGACAGTTTGGGCCTGATTTGCAGAGCTGCTGAGCATTCATCACTTCCACTGACTTCAGATGGAGTTGTGGGTGCTCAGCAGCTTTGAAAATCAGGCCCTGTGTTCAGTCAACAGATGATGCATTTTTTTTGGCTTGTTTGTTTTTGGTTTTGTTTTGGTTTTTTTGTTACTGTTTTTTAAGTTAGACAGCTAAAGAGGGCTCTATGATTTCTAGTCATTATAAAAATATTTGTAAATAGCTTGAGTTGTTTGTCCTAGTCTGTTCTGTTTTGCCCTTTCTGCTATCCTTTTTAAAATTTTATTTTCGATTAATCTTCTAGTGGATGTGCTGTTAATCTTCGGAAGAAAAGAATCATAAATGAGTTGTTTAAAGTTTTCAGAATGTTGTAGAAGAAAAATGTTTCCAGTTTGGTACCAAGTGCTTAGAGAATCGATTGCTGTTTCAGAACATGCACTAGAAGAGAGTCTCGGTGCAGTTGCTAAACCCTGCGATTGGGTGCACTTTCTCATGTCTGCTCTGTCTTCAGATTTTGCTCGTGACTTTGAATTTCTATTCCTCCAGGTAAACGAGATTTAATATGATGGGTTTTTTTAAAGTGCCAGTGACTTAAACTTTGTTTTCATTTGCTGTTACAATGATGACAATTAACAACTGCAGATGTAAGAAAGGTCAGCCTCTCTGTTACATGTGCAGGGAATGAACCTAAAACATTTGCAGGCTAAAGCTGTGTTTTGCAAATGAGTTCCTGAAGATACAAGTTGCTATGATGGAAACGCTGTATTAAAACACTTTTAATAAATTGACTATGACTTTATCAATTGTAAGGAAGAAAAAGGATTTGTTCTACGGGCTTTCTGACTTCTGAACATATTTGAGCTCTAATACTCAGCAAGTTGTCTGGCACTGTCTTCGTGTAGACTTTTATATAATGAGGAGGCTGATTGTCATATTTTTGTCCATGCCAGAGGCCAATAACCCAACCCATTCATTATCAGAAGAGAGTAGCCTGTAGGTTGCAACATCAGTACCACTGTTTTACTTGCAGCAATGAAGACAGTGCTGAGATCAGAAATTGTGATCTTCAGTACCGAAAGCTGACACATTAGGTTGTTTGCCCACCATGGAGCCTTAGGTGACCAAGGAGATTTGCATTTGAACACGTGTAGAAAATCCACTAGTCCATTAAAATGGGATGTGCTTATTCCTTGGGAAACACAAGTTTCATCAAGTGTAGGAAAATCAGTAGAAGCAATTTTTCCAAATGTTGATTTTTGCTTAAAGTTGACTTTGAATTGCACAGGTGTTTTTAGAGTGCCTTGACTTAAAAAAAAAAAAAAAAAGAAAAACATGGATTTATATAAACTTTATAAAAATGGAAACTAAAGCCATATATAGATTTATTTTTCAAGTTTGAACGTGCACAACTAAAGCTTTTTTAAAGTCATCTGATTTAGTGTGTTTTAATAGGATTCGTAAGTAAATTTATATTTTAATCTCTGAATTTCTCTAAGATATCTGAATGGATGTATATCAGCTCTTTAAAATGCTAAAAACAGTATAATCTTGAAAAACTATTTTTCTGTCCTCTCATTCACACCTTGCATTTCCAGAGTTGCAAGCAATTTGGATTCAGGGAAGGAGAGCACAGATGAAAAAATAGAATACATATTCTTTCTTTTATAGAAACATGCATAAAGTTATTCTGGCAACTGTAGATGGAAATCCAAATTTCTCTAGTGAAGACACTCCGGGCACAGATGTTCACAAAAGAGGAGAAAAGGATGAGCTACTGAAAGAAAATATGTAAAAGTAAAATAATTCTGATGCGTAACTGGATGATCTCAGGGTTATTGTACGGATGTGCTGTTCCAGCTTCCAGTTGTGTGGCTGAATATGGAGTATGAACTTCCTCTGACCAAGTCACTTGGTCAGAATCTGACCTTGGCTAGAAACAAGTGAAAATTGTAATGATCCGATGGGTGTTTGTTGCTTAGTGTGAAATAACCGAGTAGTGTCTGTCTGAGTCTGAGTGGATCACAATAACTGCTGTGACATTTTCACTCGTATTGGCAGGTTAAGTAATGAAGCCAAGCACTGAGAGATTTGAAGCATCTTTTCAGGGGCAGCAGAGATCCAGATCAGGAAAGAGGCAGGGGAGTAGGGTAGCGAGGGAGGATTTGGGTTGCCTCTGCCCAACTGCACCAATGCTGTGATTAAATATGCTCCCAGACGTAGGATTCTTCCAGTATTCTGAATTTGGCACCTTTCCCTTACATTTAAATTTGCTCTGATTTTCAGGTGCATCTTACTGGATAACCAGATGCATCAAAAAGGCAAAAGAATTGTAGAGGAGTAATTATAATGAGCATGGTTGTCTGTGTTTTTTAAAAATTGTAAGACGGGGCCTTGAAAGTATTTTGAAGTCACTGTTTTCTACAGGTCTTAATCTAAGTACTCCATGTGAGATCATTTTCTAAAGAAATGGGTTCCTTGGGTTAAGTTGAACTATATTAAAGACAAACAATTTTGTTATAATCTAACTGTCTTTTAAACACAGATGAAGAAAACAGAACTAAAATAGCCACAACTGCCTCAATATCTGATCTTTCCTCCATTGTGCTTTGCAGTGTTTGAGACTTGTATAACCAAAATCAGAGTTAGGTAATTCCTTACAAGTGTTTGTCATGTTATGGAAAAAGCAGCCCTGCCGATCCTGGTGGGACATGAACAGACAGATCTGCAGGTAGCAGTGCCTGATAATAATGGTGATGGCTTCACTCCTATGGGTGGGACAAGCAAGAGAGCCCTTCTTCAAACCAGCAGCTGGTTTTTGATGCATTAGTGTTAAACTGTCCAGCTGTAGCATCTTGGACTTCCAGAGGGAGTAAGTGCTTGCCAGGAGGGTGGGAGCTGGTGAAGATCAGGCAGGGGTAGCACAGTGCCAGGGAGAGGCTGCTTGGGGAAATTTGACTGTGTCTCAGTTTTGTGAACAAGAGAAGCAAGAGAGGGGGGAAAAAAAGGAAGAGTATGAGCTGACTTTTACCCCCATGACCTGTGTGGGGACGCAGGGGAGGTTGGCTGCAGGGGCTGCCTGTGGCCTGAACTCTGCCTTGGGGCAGTCCAGGATGTTCTGGGAGCCTTCCTTGCTGTCAGCCTTAAATGGGTCAGGGTATCGTGGTGCAAAGGGGCAGTCTTGATTCTTCCTTTTATAATAAGCCTGTTTCAGCCTTTATGTGAATTTTGTTATAGTTTTTTTACGTTGCATTTTTTTTTTCCTATGTGATAAGCGCTGTTAGAAACTTTGCCTCCTTTTTTATGCCTTTGGGATATTCTGCCACAGTCACTGTGGTTCTTTGTGATGAGATGCCCTGTTGAGCTCATCAGTGCTACAAAGGGGTTGCTATCAAGTACCACAGTCTACTCGGTCACAACAGGGCTATGTGCAGTGCTTCCTTCGTAGTCCTGGCCCCTGCTGATCTGGGAATTAGCCCTGGTAACCCGTGTGGTAGCACTGTGATGGCTGCCAGCCTGGCCTTACATTTATTTTTCTAAATGATAGCATACAGTATTAACGTTGTTTTATTTCACTCTCCTAAGTTGGTCTCCACAGATTTGTGCAGACCTTGTCACCATCAGTCTTGCCACTGGAATACCAGTGGTAGATACAGATAGATGTAGATAGGTCTCTTTAACCTAAAATTTAGAAAAAAAAAATGGGTAAATAGGAAAATCAGGCAGAATAACTTAATGCAAAAGACATATGGTATAAATTATCAGCAAGGAAAGGATAAATGAGTTCAAGGGAAGCCTGGGTTTGTTTCTTGAAAAAGAGCATGTGAGAGCTAGGGTGAAGAAAGCAAGGAGGTGTAAAGTCAGGTTTCTATTAAGGAAGGCTAACATGGTGGGCTGGATGTTTGTTTCCTAGAATTTCTTCTGATAGCTCTGTATGGATGGGTTACATTTTAGTTTCATATATGTTTCCTAACACTGACTCTCTAGATCTGCACGTGTGTTTCTTCAGTGGTCCACAGAAATAATAAAACCTAGGGCAGTGCAACATTTTGGTTTTGATAACAGTTTTACTCAAGGGAGTGATGTGACAGTGAAGTGTTGATCGAGTGAATTAGGGAAAAATCTTGCCTTCTGTGGCATTAGTTTATAATTGACAGGAGGAGTAGAAACTGCCTTCTACTCGAGTGGCCAAGGATTTTTGATAGGTGTGTGCCCTGGTTCAGCCATATCAGTGCTGGAACAGTTTTGAAAAAAACCCATATGCAGACATACATTTTTTTTTTCTTTTATTTCTCGAGGGCTTGCATGAATGTTAGAGGTTCCAGTCCATACGAAGAATTCTGAGTTTTCTGAATGTTGAGGGTTGACTCGATGTTGGAAAGCAGCACTAGTTTTGAAACTGGTGCTCCAAGTAGCTTTTACCTTTGTTTTGTTGGAATATATGCCACATTTTTGTGGAAAATTATGAATCTCTCTTCTCAGAGGAAAGTGCAGAAAGTTTAGCAAAATTTTTTTGATTTTGATGAGATTTCTAGGATCTAGTTCTGCTTCTCTTATTTGGGTAGGACTGAGCCAGTAGATAAAACTTCTTTACCTGATGAATCTCATGTGATTCCTAGTTCCACTGTAAGTATAGTGTGCAACTCCACTGTTTTGTGATTAAACTTTGCCTCATTTCATTATTTCAAGTACAAAAAGGAATCCAACCTTTTGAGTTAAAAAAATGTAAAGATTATAGGCTACCTAAAACAGAAACATGCAATAAAATGACTATTTATTACCTTTTTAAGGTAGCTGCTCTTCATTGATTCATTGAGATTTTGCCATATGAGTGTAATTCCTCTAGGGTTAATAAAATAACTAGTAGAAGTTAACCCTGTATCCATATTAGTACCATAATACAAACAAAAAAAAACCCTCTCCTGTTTTAACTACTCCCTTCTTTGAATTTTACTGTACTATTTCTCTTAAAATACCTCAGATATTTTAAAATACTCTTCACTGTTTTAAAGATCAAATGTTCAAGCATTTTTTTTTAAACTTGAACACACAAAGCTATATGCATGTGTCTGCAATAAATAGGCATGCTACGAGATAAATGAGCAATAGGAAATCCACAACCACTTCTGGATTAGAATTTCAATCTTTTGCCTGTTTGGTAGTATCTTTGGCATGCTAAAGGCTTTCCAAATATAGAAGTATAGTTTCTGGCCAGAACTAGCTGCCATTTTCTTATTGCAGTTGAAAAATGCCAGTTCATTAGTTTGCATCAACATGCTGCATCTTTGAAGGATTTCTCAGGTCCACAATTGAATTTCTGCTCAAAATGAAAGAGTTGCATCTCTGCACTTCATTATGGACTGGTGATTATGGAATGCACCTGGGTCACTGGAGAGCTGAATTCAGATCGTTCCTCTCTATCTGATTTGAATCAGCTTCTTCAAATCAAGTTTCTCACATCCCAGGTGAGTGCTCTAAAAACACACTTTGGTTCTTCTTTTCAAGTTCCTGCTTCAGGTTTTTCCAATTTAAATAATCAGTTAATTATTCAGTGGGTCAGAAGAGAACTGACTCTTGGCTTGGGCACTCCAGTGTGATGTGAGAGACTGGGCCTAACTGGTTTCTGTTGCAGTCTTGCAGCCTGCGTTCCTGGTAAGAACATTCATGTTCTTTGTGCTGTCTTGTTGGCTCTTCCTTTTGAAAAGTTGCAGGAGGTATCAGGTTAGTCCCAGAGGGGAATAGAAGGAAATTCTAAAATCTTCAAAGTATTTGTGATATGGAAAAACTGTTTCTTACTCAGCTCTGTACCTTTCTCAAAAAGTTCACAATCCAGCTATTATAAAAGTCAGTTGATGACGAGGTGCATCTTTATAATTCAAACAGTTTTCATCTCAAAATGGAGTTTTGTTGCCATTGTTTTGTTCAGTGGATATAATGTCTGTACAGAACCAAATAACTGATTCTTAATCCCCCTGTGCATCAAGTGTGTAGCTGTAGGAGATGTAATGGGTGCAGTGTTACCCCTTTCTGCTGTTAGTGCCATGGACCTGTGCACAGGTGGAACTTGCTGTGGATGAAACCCTGTCTGTGGTAATGTGAGGTGGAAAGAAAGGCCACGCAAATGCCTGAGGTTTGCAAGGGATACTGTGCTGTTAGTGTTCCTTCTCTCAGGAAGAACCTCATGGGTGGTGTAGAAGACCTGTGAAACTGGTGGGTTTCTTTGTCAGGATCTCTTAAAAAGGAGAGAAACATCTTAATCTGTAGAAGGGAATCCACAGAGGGAAGAAGCCCCTATTTCCTTAGAGATAGAAATATGCATTTTGATAGCTTCTGTTTCCTCTGTCTTTCATTCTTAACTTCTCTGGCAGCACAACTCTGGCAGAACCCATGCTGTATTGGTTGGTTCCCCTTCTGGCTGCTCTGCAACAGTGATGGATGGGAGCCAAGGGAATAAATATAGCTCTGAGTTCCAGTAGTAACCCCCTGCCAGACTTCTACACAGAAACCTGGGAGGTCACAAGGGGAGAGGGAATGGGTGATACAGAGTTTGGGCAGGCTCGGATGTGACTCCTCCAGCAGAGAGAGTGTTTCTCTGGTCCCCAAGGAAGGGGAAAGGTGCTGCAGGAACCCACTCGTGCCTTTGTTTCTGTGCAGAACCGAAGGGATCTGTAGATCTATTTCAAAAGCATTACCATTGGCTGTGCAGTTTCCATGTGAGTTTATTAAATGTGAGCGTTTTTTTATATATAAAAATAACTTCACCATTTTGTTATTTCCTTTTACGTATTTCACTCCGGTTGGAAAAATGAAATCAATCTCGTCAGCTTCTCATCAGTTTCTCTTTGGCTGTCATGCAGTTGCACAACGCTGCAGTGCTTGGCTGGCAAAAATGTTTACAACGAAAAATTGTTTTCAATGGGATTAAAAAAAGAATCACGGAAACACTTTTATTGGTCTTCAGTTTTTGTGCAACTTTGATTTTTACAAGACCTAAACTACATCGGTGGTGCTGCTGCAATTGGATCTTAAAATTATACTGTGTTTTTATCTATACTTGCAAGGTATACACAAGATGTTGCTACTACCCTGTTACATAGTACAAAAAATTCTAGCCTAAATATTCCTTAGCAGCTGCTTCAAAGTCTGTGGAAATCATGAGCACTCTACAGTTGACTCTCAAAGGTTTGAGGTCAGACCTTTAACCTGTGTGTAAATACCTGCTGTAAGTTGGGTTTAACAATCTTAATTATTTAGAACTGCTTTGAGTTGATCTCTGATCTAGTAATACTGTGAGATTCCTACAGCTGAGGTGAATCTGGGGATATGCCTGCAACCCTTCAATACTGCTGCTGATGCCTGTAGAGACCTTACACATGAAGAATGTAAAAAATAAGATCCTTGGTAGTTTAACTGTAATAAAATCCTAGGAGTAAAATATTGGCTGACAGTTACCCTTTGCATCAAAACTCTTAAATTCTTTTAAAAAAGGCGCTCGTGATAAGTGTAGAGTTAGTTTGGATTTTAATTTATTTTGTTTTACAGTTTAAGTGGCAAAAGGCTCTTCTGGGGATGGCCTAAATTTGTGGCTATTGACAACTGCTTTATAAATGTATGGGCTCGGGCAGTCTGAGGAGGCACTGCAGCTCTCCAGGGCTTCTGCCACTAATAACAGAGGGATGTTAGACAAGCACCCTGAGCTTACTTCCCTCTCTTTCTTACACTACCTGACTTTCTACCTTCATCCAGTGTCCCTCAGGAGCCCCCATGAACCCATCATATAAATGAGAAATGGGGACCCTTGGGTGGGACCCTCTGAAGAGTTGAAAGCCTTTTTCTTAGAGAAATTTTCATAGGGCCCCAGCTTACAGATACTCTGCTAGTGTTTTTAAGATCAACATTCACCACGAAATTCACCTTAACGAATGTTGTAATGACCAGGTCTGTTGTTGTCACTGATTCAGTATCTTGTTTTCAGGTGTGAGCTGGCTGAGTGAAATTCAGTTTGCTCCTAGCTGAAATCACTGTCACACAAGCAAAAAACCAAACCAGAACAACAACAAAAAAATCACCACAACCCCCCTTGCTTTATAAATATGATATTCCAGCCTCTTTCAAACACCAACTGTTGATTGGCTACTTCACACGTCATGATACTAAATCACTGACTTCAGACTGTTAACCTTTTGCTTACTGAGTACAACTTCTGCAGTGAAGTCACATCCACGATTGTTAGTCATAACTTGCATTTGATGAGATAACTTCTATTGGGGAAAGAAATAAATTATCATGCAGGCTTTTTTTTCCTGTGACATTGGGAAAGGTATTGAAATTTCTGATTTACATTTTTAATAAAACCAGCTGGATTTGAAAATGGTTTACACATTTATATTCTGTAATGTACCACAGTTTTCATTCTGTGCTCTGTAGTTGGTATGAAGATCTAAAGTAGATTTGATGCCTCTGTAAAAACAGTCCAGCGAGTCCATGTTCTTCAACTGCATGACACTTGTTCATGTACCTTTTTCAGAAGATATTGATGTTTTTAAAGAGATGAGGACTGTTTTTCTGGGTGTTCTTTGCTTTGACAAGATTTTCTGTTGGGAGATTAGGCTTTTGAAGATATGTTTCATATATTTGAGTAGAATAAAATACTACCTATGACAGCAAAAGACCCTCTTTTCTATTTTTTTTTTTTTTTTTGGTTTTGTTTTTTTGGCTTCTCCTTTATGAATAAGTCCTCAGTTTTTATTGTTGCTTGCTGTTACGGCATGTCATATATCTTTTGCTAATTGTATTTTTTTTCCTTGATTTTAATTATTATGGAGCAAATGTTTTGCTGTTTAAAAAGTATTAGGATACAATTTTCTCATTTCTGGTTTGTTAAATACCCTTGAATACCCCATTTTCTTTTTCTAACATACCAATGATTGATTCACCTTTCTCTCTGATGCTGATGGAGAACACAATAGAGCAAACCAAAGATAAGTTAAGGAGAAGTACTGCTTTCAGTATGCTTCCAGCTACATGGATGTGTAGCAGAGCAGGATCTCTTGGATCAGGGTCTCTCTGTGGGTTTACCACAGTGCCAGGGAAACAGTGTCAGGAGAAACAGGGCTGGCAGATAAAGCAAGGAGGAGTATTGCACGTCTTTTCAAACTGCATTTGAAGAAAACTTTTCCTCCTTTCATAACCTCTTCTTATTTGAAATAGGAAATCTAAACAGTAAAGGGGGCAGGGAAGTGTCTTGAACTCTTTCCATTCTCTGGTCAGAGGTGTGTGTGTTTTTTCACAGAATTATTCAGAAAGCATCTGTGAAAAATGGAATTTCATCTTGTTAAAGTTCTGCTGGACTTGGAAGCCACTTGTACCTTGTTCTGGGTCCTGGGTGCTTCCCATGTGCCTACCTACTAGAATTTAGTCCCCTCCAGTTACTCCCATCTAGGATTTGCCCCCTGTTGAGATCAATATTTAGTACTAGGGCAGCTTTTACACGTTGAGTAAGGATCATTTGTTTCTATAGATATAAGAGGACTTAACAGCAGTGTACAATCAATATAGAAAAACCTACTAAGATAATTTGTATTTAAATGTGAGCACTATTAATTCTAAACAATCTTCAGCCCTTATTTTGTCCAATCATTGCTGGACATCTAGGTGAAGAAGGCTCTTATAACTTATTAGTTTATTATCAATGATATTGCCAACACTTGAACTCTTCAATTAGGGAACACAGTTACCTATTATGCTATTGAGGTTTGCTGCTTTCTGATTGAAGTCCATACAGAAATACCTATTGCCTTAGCACAGTCACCCCATCCTTCTGTGAGCAGGTTAATGCAGAGTTTGGCAAGTGTACAAGGAGAATGTAAATAATAATTACTGAATACTAATTTAGTATTTTTAAGGATGCTTGTCTTATAATTGCATGATATGAAGGCACCTATAGAAGAATAACTGTCTTTGAGAAAGTGATATGACAAGGATCTGAACTTTAAAATGGTTTATCTTAACTAAGGTTTCTGTAGCTTCTAGGAATTCCACAGAGTTTGTAGGGAGGACTGTATGTTCCTTCAGCTGTGAATAATTTGTGCTTCTTTATCATTTGCTTCATGAGCCCTCTTTCAGATTTTATAAACAACATGTTCACCTACATGTGAAGACTGTCAGTTAGAGCTGTTCAGTGCAAAACCTTAATGATACAGTGTTGTAAATCCTCCTGTACTGCTTCAGTTGATCTTTTACTGCGCATTTCTGTGGTATTATTTGATCCTGACTTAGTGTGGAATCAGTGGTATTGAAACATGTGCTTAGTTGTTTTGCTAAAACTGGATGTCAAGTGTTAAATCAAGTATTTAAGTTTGTGCTGGATCGGGTCCTCTGAAGGTAGAAAAAGCCAAAGCAGTGAAAAATTCTGGTCACAATTCTCTTAGTTTAAGAGTTAGGTGTTACAGTGTTTTGAAAACCTGCAATAAGGCATATTACCTTCTTTTTTATAATTTTTTTTTTTTTTTGGTCACTGTTGCTCCCGTCAATAATCCGTAATTTAAAAAGTCATGTGTGGTCTCATAATTGTTTTTTACATTGGCTGGAATAGTAGTTCTTTTAAAAATGTGGTTCAAAGGAAGAATTGCTTTTCATAGTCCAGAATAGCTGTGGTCTTGAATTACGTTTAGAAAAAGATGTATTAAATATAAACAAATACGTTGCTCATGTAAACATTAATTAAGTTCACATCACAGAACCTCGCTTTTTTGTGAAGAGCAGGAAAGCTCTTCTCATTTTCTCGTTCTTTCCACCAGGGCTTGTCTGGCCCCATTCCACCATCACCTTTCCATAGCAGAACCAATTCAGTCCCAAATGATGGGACTGTCCCCTCTGCCCATGACCCCTCTTGGCTCTGAAGCTGCTGGGGTGGGTCTCTGAAGCAGGTCCTGTGAGGGTGGCCTGGCTGGGCCCTTACTGGATACACATGAGGAAGTGTGGAAGGCAGAGAATTCTAAGGAATTTTACACCACCACACACAGGTGATGAAGACACAAAATACAAATACTGAGTGACCAGGACTTAGGCAGGAGCTGGAGTGCAACTGCTCACTCCCATGTGGGTGAAGTGGAACATCAGGGACAGTAGGGGCTGTGGACAGTGGGAGCTCCAGCTTGGAGGCCCAACTGAGGAAGAGGAAAGTGAAGAAGAGATGGGGAAAAAAGCCTCTTATTGTGTCCTAGGAGAATGCTATCTATGCATTCAGATCAGAGCAGCCCACAGCCATATAAAATAGCTCTTACACACTCACAGGTTGTTCTGAACTAATATTTGCTATTTTAATTTTCTTTGCAGACCTTGATATCAGAGTCACTGCTCTTTCCCTTCTCATTGGAACTCGTGGTAAAATAAGAGATCTGTACCAAATATTGAAGAATTAAGCCTAACAGAATGAAAAATTAACATGCTAAATATCTTAAGTAATGATATAAACAAAGTGCTATGTCATTCTGCTTGTCCAAGGCTGAGCCCTTTTTTGTCCAAAACCAGATTATGTTCTTCATCTCTCTAATGGCACTATTAGAAAATTCATATTGGAAGCCAGGACCTTATTTGTGATGCTGCTTCTCCTTTGGGGCTGATATTGAAGCACAGGCACAGTATAAAACTTCAGAAAGAAGGCAAATATCAGATAGTTTTAGCCCAGGATTAGCAGTTAGGACTCTTGAGTGTCATCTGAACATTGATTATTTGTCAGATAATGCAATTACATTTAATGGAGGGCACTGCTCAGGAGTTACACAGTTTAGCTAGCACGTTTGGGTTTTATGCACTGTACCATGTTCTCAGTCACAGTGGAAACATGAGTGACATTTGACACTCGGTTGTGGTAATACTTTTCCAAAGCAGCTGCATATCACAACACTGACAAAACCCATGAAATGCCTGTTCTGTGCTCCTTGCTCCAGAGTCTTGTTTCCACTCTCCGTGAGAGGCGGGGGCTGCAGAGGAGAGCGGTGTCGGAGGATGGTGTCGCACGTTGTGTGCCTGTCAGTGAGCTCAGACACTTGCTATTGACTGTGACATGTCACTTACATGAAGCCATGCAGTGCTACTGCAGCTTGGGGCACAGCATAGGTTATGCAGCAAATTGCAGCCTGCTTTTATCTGTGTGACAGACCCACCAAGAGATGCTAGAATCTGAGTGAGCCTCCAGATTTCAGGGTTTCTGACTCCTGGAAAAAAAGGAAGAAAAGAAAGATGTGCCTGAGATGGTTTGAAATAAAACAGAAGAATCCTGTTCTTGTCCTCATGTGAACCCTGATAATAGCAGGGAGGACTAGACCATCTTATTATTGAAGTGCATCAGAAGTGATTAAGTAAAATTCTTGCCTCTGTTTTCCCTGTTGGCTTTGCAATATAGAAGAAATCTTGGCTCCACTGAATCATGAGGACTTTTACAATTGAGTTCACTGGAACCAAGATTTCCTCTTCGGAATAATTGTCAGCTTTGCTCCTCCTGTGGACAGGGTGCTGATTCATGCTCCTCATGGATGTAGCATCAGTCATTCCAGAGATCCTAAGAAAACTCTCCCTACTCAAAAAGCTTAAGGCTGGTAGACTGACATGCATTTTGCTTCAGTGGCAACACCTG
The DNA here is from genome assembly GCF_025592945.1 of Manacus candei. Classification (NCBI taxonomy): domain Eukaryota; kingdom Metazoa; phylum Chordata; class Aves; order Passeriformes; family Pipridae; genus Manacus; species Manacus candei. The sequence goes on from NW_026138113.1 coordinate 8,019,270, forward strand.
TGATGACATCTCTACCAGAAGAATGCCCCTGAATTTCAGGTGATCAGGCAAGCCTTAGAACAGCCTCTAATGTTCTTCTAGGAAGACCTGATGTCAGTTCTGGCTTGACTGTGCCGGAATTTGAGCAGAGTCCTTCAGACTGTCACCTGCAGACAGAACAGTTCCTGACTCTTCACAGTAGCAGACAGAGCAGCCACACTGACTCAAGGCTCTGCTGTCACAATGACAGCCATAATATAAATGCTTTATCACACAGAAATGAAAATTTGATTAAGTATCTGAACTTGGTTTATTCATGACAAGGCAATATTTAGCTCAAACTTATTTCAGACTTTGAGTATAGCCTTGACTTCAGTGACACTGAAATCTCCAAAACTGCATTTGTATGTTCCATCCTGAAAGGGACTTCTGAGACTGTGACTCAGTTTCCACTGCCAAGAGTTAAGGTGTTCCAAGAATGGCTACCTTATGGAATCAAGGCTCTTTATCCGAACTTTTCCTTTTATTTAAACAAACACACCCAAATCCTGAGGAGTTCAGTTAAGACTGAGCTTCCAGAACTGTCCTGAGTTTCAGTTGGAAATATGCAGAGGGTTCTAGCTGGTAACTGGGTTTTGAATCTGAGCAGTGCTAGTTTGAATGTTATTGACTGTACAAGCACAAATAACAGATTTGAGTAGAAACCAGGAGGGAGAGATGAAAGTCCTAAGACAACTTCTCTCCTGAACGCCTCAGAAATCCGAGACTTCTGTCTTGTCCCATCTGTACGACTGAAAGAAATGTTTCCCTTTTAACAGGAAATTAAACAGCACAGACAAGTTAAAGAAACAAAATCTACAAAACGTGATTGGGTATTTATGTGTGTAAGTTCTCAGAGAATTTTGGTAATTCTGTGTACAGTTTTGAAACCCTGAGAAGGATGTCCAGCAGTGGCAAAGTGTGTGGATGAACACTGGTGGTGCATGCAGATAATTCATATTTTCATAGGACTTGATAGTCAGCATGGGAGTAATCTCAGACTTGGCTAATGAAAGTAGCTGCACCTGGTTGAGATCCTGCTGGAAGCTTTGCTCTGTCAAAGATACTTATGTCTGGGTGCTTCCTACTTTATAAACCTCGTCCCTTTCTTGTGCCCTTAGGCTTAGTTGTGTTAAGGAACTGAAAAACTGGAGATCATCGCTGTTTTGGCAAAAGCTGGCTGTGCATAAATATGAATATCTCTAAAGGCTACTCTTGCATGCAAACTTATTTGGTTATTTGAAAATGTTTTTGAATCTGATAGCTGAATCATTGCTGAATCATTAAGCTGTAGCTTACATTCTGTATAGATTTTATAGATAACAGTATGGTTTTACATTTTTTCTTTTTAGCTCTGCCTGCATTCAGCAGGAGGCTACCATATTGACAGAGAAGTTGAATGCTGATTCTGTGAAAGAAAGTTGCCCTTTTGTGAAGAGGTTCTAAAAATCACGTATTTTACCTGGTGGAGCACCATGCACCCTGTACAAATGAAAACGTGCTGTCCTCAGCCATCAATGCAGTACCCTGAGAAATGAACATATTAAGGCAATTTGAGTGTTGAACCTTCTTTAATTCAACACATCATTTGGTTTCAAAATGGTTAAGTAAATTGTATTTAAATAATTGTAAACATTCCAAATAGTCATCCAAAACCAAATTGTACTTTGCATAATCATAACTTAGGAACAAAATGTTGCAATATGAATCAAGGAAGAGTGAAAAAAAAATTGCTAAATGGAGAAAGTACGCTTAAATTTGTTCACATATTTCTCCTTAGTAGATACTTGACAAAATTTTTGTACTTATTTAAGATACTGTGCAAAATTTCAGATCAGTGTAGGTTAAAAATGCTTAATGTCTTCTTATTGCTCCATCCCTTTGAATATTTATTTTCTGAAACTTGAAAGCTGCGTGCAGTATGACTTTTGCAGTGCAAAAGGCTTTTCATTCCATAAAGTGCCTAGAAATTTGTTATGTGATCAGTTATATAAATAGGCTTATTGTTTAGAATGTGTCTAAAACGCAGTCTGTCCTTTAGCCATTTTTTTTTCTCTTATTAAATTTTTAAAGGCGCATATTTCAAAACCAAACAAACCAATTCCAAAGGGGTCTGATTTTCTTCTTTCTCTCCCAAAATGTACGGTATGTTCTAACAATTTAGGCTCCAGTTTGGCTAGTGGGTAGTCTTTCATTAGAAAGCACACTGTAGCAAAACATGTGTTTTTTTTGTTACAAAATAGCGAATGATATAATAATTGTAAAGGGCATCTACAGCATAATGACAGTTATGTGTTTTTCAAAGGAAAATGCAAACAATAGGTAGAAGAAGGTAAAATCAATAAAAGGACATTGTATGAATATATCTGGTCCATTAGTTACAGGGAAATCTATTCTGTTCAATCGGAAATCACATTCAGCTTATGAGGTGGATAAATAAAAACGTTAGGTCCCAGTTATGTAGTCCTTTCTCCTTCTGAGCTTAATGGCAACTTTGGATGAAATGGGACATCAGGATTAAAGCCAAAATTAATCATTGTGCAGCACGATTTTCATCACCTTCACTTCCAGATAGGTAATTTCCACCAAGTAAAATCATTGAGGACTGTTATCATTGTATGCTTAGCTGCAGTTCCTGTGTTACAGAGGGGAAAAAACAAGTCACAAGTATTCTTCAGTTGTGGAATGGGAATGCATGTGCACCTGTTAAGTTTTATACCTAAAAGAGCGTGCTGAAGTTTGCTTATTTAACTTCAGTCCTTCCTTCCTCCTGTTAAAAGTGTTGTGGAGTTTGGATAGAAAAGTATCATGAGAGATTGCACATCTGCAGTTCCCCCAAACCCTAAAATGTACTAGGGACAACTGATTTCCTCACTAGGATTTCTGATCCCTGTGTGCCAATTGTTGGCTGATTAAGGTCAATGATAGCACTTATTCAGTACTTTTATTGACTTGGATCATGTGATAGAAGTGATTGATTTAAGCACAGGATTGCTAATTTTCTATTGTAGCCATTTCTTCTATAGAGCCAGGTTTTACATTACCAGGAGTTATTTATTCTGTATTTAAAGGCAATTCATTTTTCCCTTACAGGTAGCGGTGCCATTGCGTACGTTCAGAATTACATATTTCACTTGTGGGAGATGTTTTTGCCAATGTCAGATGTACCCTTTGTTTCCAGAGATCTTTGGATAGGCTGAGATTTCAAATAGCAGATAATAACATGCAGTGTGTATTATTGATGTTGTCTTAATTGTCTTATTGACAACTCACTTGCACTTGAAGAGGCATGCTAATATCAGACGTTTTATGAGATTGCATATATTTTCATGACTGGAAGCCATAGCTACAAAATGATTTAAAAAGCACACAAGTATTACTCATTAAAACATGTAGAATTTTAAAAATGCGTTTTTGGGTCAACCTTCAGCATTGTCACTGTTTGGTTTTGTTAATCCAGTCTCCCTCACCCTTAATTTTCCTTTACTAGTCCCTAATTAAGCTACACATCGATATTTAGCGTGGTATTGGCTCCAAAGCAAAGTGCCACGCACCACCACCATTACCTGAAAAAAACAGCTTATAGGAATAGTAAATTATATGCCTGGAAGATATATAAGAAGATGTTCATATAAAGGGAAAATACAAGTTATTTGCCTCTCCAGTGGAAAGGAGGGAGTGTAGAAGAGAGTATACATTGTGTGCAGTTGAAAATTATAAAAATCTCATTATGAATATACTAATTGTGATATTCGTTTCTGGTGGAATAGGTTCATTAAGATGTTGGAATTGTTTAGTTACTGTTGGTCTCTTTTAAAGACCTGTGAATTAACTTGTGACATTGTTAAAATTTAAAATCAATAAAAATAAAGCTACAGTATGTATCAGCATGAGCTGACAGATGTAGACAAGTATTAAGGAAAACCTCTTGCTGGGAATGATTGTAGCCTGAAGTATTCTATATATGAATGATCCAAGTGTATTTTAGATTTCTCCTTTAGCAAACCTCCAGTTTGGACATATGGGTCTCTTCATGTGTCTGTCATGGTGAAAGGACCAGTTGCTGACGTTACTTCTGCCAACACTGTCTTCTGGGTGCTTGTCTTTCCTGTTGCTCGTGAGGACTCCATCAGGGACTGTTTGTTTTCCAGTCCTGTTTGAATCCTGTGTTCCTGTATCACTGTGAAACACTTAAAGGCAGAATTTAATGTAAACTCTGCATGTCCTTTCCACCCCTTATTTTTCTGCCTCCTATTACTGTAGTGGATTTGCTTGAGAACATTCAAAGGAAGGAGACAGTTTTCAGGTTGACTTTCTCCTTCTCCCAGTGTAAAAGCCTGTTATCTTGGAGAAACTTGGGTTTCTACCCAGGAGACGAATAATCCAGCTCTATTCACCAAAATCTTACCCTTTTCCTTCAGATTTCTTTTTTTCCTGAGATACTGAAGTGATTATGAAGAACTACAAATGTGTTCTGCAAAATACTTTTTAAAAATTGGCAATTATTTGTACCTGCCTTCTAGCTCCCTTCAACCTGTATTGCATTACTTTTGCAATTAAGCTTTGTCATTCATCGTGAGGCCAGAGAACTTGGAATTCTCTTTCTAAACGTGCCTCTGTGATCAGGTGTTTTGTTAAGGATCTTCGTGACCTTCTAAATTTTTGCCACATTTATGCCACTTCAATTTCACCTCAATAAATCAGAGCAAGAGCTGACTCTTGGTATTTCTGTAAGTGGGCAAGTGAAGTTTTATGTCGTATGTAAAATCATAGCATTGAATTGTTTTTATATGCTGAAGTGCCCTTTTAGATAAATAATCTAGATATGGGGGCAAATAGAACCCACAGAAATAGTTTCCAGTAGGAAGTGGTGATGAACAGCTCAGAAGTGACCTCTGCATACCATTATCCTGCATTGTGAGTGTGTGGATTGGCCATATCTGAGGATCTTGTGCTTGATTTCTAAAATAGATCAAGTAGTGTATGCCTGAAGCAAAAGGTGTCCATCTGTGAAATATGAGCTTGAATGACCATAATATCAGGAGAAAAATGGATGACACCTGAAAATTAAATTTGTTGATAAAGCACTGGAAAGAACTTCATTCCTAATTCTTTTCCTGACTTTCAATGTGACCTTGGAAAATTCATTGGAAGGTGATTTTTACAGGTGCTGAAGGCTTTTTGCCACTAATGAGTCCTGGGGTGGCAACTGGGGCACTAATCACCTCTGAAGCTCAGGCAGTGCTTGCATCTCTGTTGGCCCAGTGGGTAAAAGGGTTTTTACAACCTTTAAAAAGCATGATATTTATTGATAAAAAGTATATAAATATGCTTTTATTTTGATAGTTTGCTTGGAAAAAATGAAGAGGACTAGTAGGCTGTCTGAATGAGTATAAATGTCTTGTTGGGTCTTGTATGTTTACAGGGTGTTAACTTTGCCTGGCATGAAGGAAGTGCCCTTGCAGAAGCCCATCTCACCCTTCTGCCTGATGCTGGCAGTGAGAGGTGCTGATTAGGGAGGCCAAGTGAGCCCCAATGCTTTTGGTGGTCCATTTTCCTCACAAAATCCTTGTACCCACTGTCACTGTAGGGATGTTGGTACATCCTAGTCCTCGTAGTATGTCTGGCTACAAATGTGTCCAGTCTGCAGTTTGTTTGTCTCCCCAGCTTCTGTGGCAGCATGGTACCAAACTTATGTTTATGAAAAGAAGTATTTTCATTTTTCCTGTGAAGCAGCCACTCTACCTCCGTTATAATTTTATTTGACCTTTTAAGTAGCTCTGAGTCTCCTACATTTTGTTGGAAAGATAAGGCCAGAACGGCCCACAATATTCTGGATGTGGGTTCACCAAGGCTTTCTGCTGTGGCAGAAGGATGCTGTCCATCTTGTTCTCAATGCTCTTCTAAACGAGTGACTGAGGCTGTGTTTACTCTTTTGTATGTTGCTGAACTAATGATTTCAGAGGACTGTCAATTCCAAGATCTCTTTCTGTGCTTGCATGCCATTTCCAAATTCAGTGTTATTGTACGTGGCTGTTTAGATTGCTTTCCCCAGATGTTAAACCTTCACATTTTTCTGTGTTGATACTCATCTGCCACATCTCTGCTCACTCACTCTGGCTGTGCTGAAGCACAGATTCCTCACCCCAAGTTTACCCTCCAGCCACAATCTTGTCTTTGAACAGAATGGCTCAGCCAGCAATCGCTCCTGAACCAAGGCAGTTTTTCTTGACCTTTCGGGAGATTTTTTGAGTTTCAACCATGTAGCTCACAAAACTGTGCAGCAGTTTCTTCTTTGATACTGTCCCCCAGAGGATTTGCAAATAATTCTGCATTTGACAGTTTTGCTCTTGAAAACACCCCTGGTCTCTGGTTAAAAATTGTGATTGTGGAAAAGCTGGCAGCAAGTGGGCAAGCTTTACACAAAAAGATTAGCCATGGAAAGCAACTTCCCATTTGGTTGTATTTCTAGAGAGATACACTTGAGGTTTCTCACGTGGATGGTTTGATGCAGGAGGCCCCTAGTGAAATGACTCAGACAAGAGGTCAGCTTTGAATTGCTGTAATAATTTTTTTCTTATCTAGTCTTGGAAAATAGTAGTGAAAACAGGAGTGAAACTTCCTGGTATCACCAAATGCCACAATCAGGCTGTGTGTGTCTTTTAGACGTGTGTTGTCTTTTAGAACTCTGATACCCCATTAGCAACTATTTGGTTCATAAGCAGGTGCACACTGAAGCAGTTGCTTCAGGTAAAGTGTTTCATTCTCAGATGGAGACAGCTGCTAGGAAAGTCCTGTAGCAAAAGCATAGTAGGCAGTGAGATATTTACTCCAACAGTGAATTTTGATACTTCTCTGTTTGAGTTGCTGTGTGGTTAATGCTGTTCTTTACAGTCCCTGGCCTGTTGGCAGAAAAGCTCACTTGCAATATTTCCCATGCTCAGAGATGGTGAGTGAGTAGAGTCAATACTACCTGCCAGGACCAGTGGAGCACAACATGCTCTAGTTACATCACCTTCTATTTGTGAATTGTTACCTTGGTTGACATGGATAAGAGAACTAGCACCCTCCAGCACTGAAACCTGTAGTGTCTATAACTTGAGTGAAAAGACTAAGTGCTCTAGCTACGGCTATTACATTGTATCCTGGGATTCAGGGGACAGTGGGTTAAGCTTGTGTACATCTAGGAGATCTTGAGACCTTGTTTGTGCCTTTAAAAATAATTTTCTGGTTTGTGTTGCAGGAGTAGCTCAAAGAAATAGAAGTATAGATTTGTTTAAAGTAAATCAGAATTAAATGTTTACAATGATCTGGGTGAAACGTCTCTCTCATTTGCAAGACCAGTTCACAGGAATCATTCATAATGCCTCCTGAAAGGGGAGCATCTTGTCCAGTTCCATTCACTGCATTCATATAATATGTTGTTTCAACGTTTGTTGAAATTTTAGATACTAAAAATTATTAAGAAAACAGGTAGAAGGAATAGGTGAGATTTTAAAAATTGCTGTAGAAAAAAGAGGTGTTTTAATTGCTCCCTTTTTCGTTATTTATCCACATGTGCTATTTCAAGATGTCCTTTTCTTTTCCCGACAAGGACATTTGGGCTTGTAGTTGCTTAAAAGAGTAAGACTGTTGGTGGAGGAGTCTCTTCTTGCCTAAATTGAACTGAAGTTTCAGGGCTCATGTACCGCAAAACTATCAGCAGTCCTCTGGCACTTTTGGCAGTAAGTCAGACCATTGGGCCATAGGCACTGTATGATTAGGAGAGTGCAGATACTTAATTTTTCTGGTAGTGTCTTTGTTGTTATCTAAAGAAGAAGTGTGGCTACAAAATTCTTAAATCAGCTGGTCTGATTCAGTGGAAACCAAGGATTTTGGTCCAAGAACTGTGCATGCATCACTCAGTGGTTGAGAGAACTGATTGCCTGACTGAGTTAAAGATCAGTTATCATTCTTATCACTGCAGCTCCTGCTGCCATCTGGGTCTTTGGTAGCACTCCAGAGCACTGACTTCATCTCCACGTAGGGATCAGGGTTGAAAGCTGAAGAAAGTCAGAAATTTTAGAGTTCATTGATGGGGGTGGAGCAATGAAGGGTGGGAAGATGGCAAGAGTTTCTCCTGAGGGTTAGGGAAGTAGAGGCATGGAGTTGTGGGGTAGCAGTATTTGGCTAGCACAGAGGTTGTTCAGTTCAGCCTCAGTTTGAGAAATCGGAATTACCCACTCTGTTGAACATTCCTGTCATAATTAAGTGTCAGACTGTGACCTTTAGTATTCTAAAAAAAAGGAAAAATTGTTACCTTAAGGAATTTCCCATACCCTGAACCAGAACAGAATTCATGTCTGTGTTCTGGAATTATCTGGGTCCTTGGAGACAGAGAACTTCCTCAAAATTTAGTGCTCTGGGAATCTGCTTCTTTAGCAACTCCAGTGGTTGTTTCTATGGTTAGACAAATTGGTGACCTTTTGGAGAGCATCCTGTTATCAAACAGACCAATCAACTCTTTAGCAAATGTATAAGATTCATCTTCATTTAAGTATCTAAGTGTAAAACGAAATTGAATGTGTGTCTAATACATAGATTTCGCATTGCATTTGCCAAAGACATCATTTATTTGGTGTGTCTGATTCTTGGAAAAATAATCCTTGGAGACATAGGGCTTGATTTCCTGAGCACAGCTATTGTTGCACTTCATAATGAAAAATAAGTGCTTGGCCCTTCAGGGAATCAAAATGTGGATGATTCAAAATTAGGCTCCAAAATTTTGAGCATTCTAATATGAATAGTTAAAGTATTAAAATTAAGATGCTCCAGAGTAGAAAGCAATGGTCCCCAGTGTTAAGATACACACTTGGGCACGAACATGCACACACACACAAAATTAATATAAGGGATTAATATTCAACTGTGATAAAACTGGAAAATATGCACTGTGGAAGGTAGGTAGCATGTCTTCAAAGGTTGGTTAGTGCTTAAGGTGACAGAAAATTAATGCACATGAATGACAGTTGTTCCTGAGAGAGTCATCAGATGCAACTGTGAAAAGTCTCCTTTCCTTGAATCCCACTTAAGTTGAGAAAGTTGTTATAAATGTTTGATAGAACAAGATGGACAATTGCCCCAGGTAGGTCTGAGGTTTGACCTCTGCCACAAATGGTTGCAAGAAGCTTTTTTCCACGGTCCCTGTTCTATTTAATTTCTTTGCAGGATGACACTGGAACGGCTAAATCTCTGATTTCTTTGTCTTGCAGCCCTTTTGCTCCGTTGGTAGATCTAGGGAGATTAGGAATGCAGGACACAACATCACTATGTACAAAGTTTGTATCAAATAAAAGGATTCAATTTTCTGCCAAGTTGGGGTTTAACCTCTCCTAGATCCTGAGTTGTGCATAATTAATGTATTTTCAATATCTTTCAGCATTTGACTTTCAGAATTCTCTCCCAGAATTAATCTTAAAGATGTTTCAGTATTCTGCCTTCAGGAAGACAACTTGCTTTTAGCTCATGCCATAATTTTTGGTTTCAGTTTTTGGATGTCATGTATCACTCTGATTAAATGTCTTTTTCTTGCAGAAGGCTATTCTCACAGGAAAAAAATCAAGCTATTATCTAACGAATGTGTGGCAGTTAGTGCTAGCATGGGCTAGTATATTTTTAATGGCAGCAATCTCTTCCATTTTGTTGTGTGTGAACAAAATCTCTTGCCTGCTTTATATCATCAAAGAGCTTGTCCAGATTTGGCAGTTTTAGGTTGGGTAACATTATGATGGACGAGTTGACAGTTCATTAAACCAAAGATTTTTTCCATCCACAATAGTCTGTCTTCTGTGTATTTACTATTATTAAAGTCAGCACAATAGCATCTGTAAATAAGACATGCCTTTCCACTGGCATCGACGACTGATGGTGGATGCCTACTAACAAAAATAAAGCTGGGTCCTGCTGAGCTAACTTTTAATTCAACAACACAGTGTGTATAAGTACACTAGTACCATTGTGAAAGAATGGCTTTCTTCCATTAAAGCCATATTACTGTCCCTGATAGTCCTGCCTGTCAAATATACTAAGACACAAACCAATGTTGTTTATATTTGTAGCAATTCAGGACCCAACTGGTAGGAGGTACTAGGTATGACCCGTGCAGTTTTACATGCAGTAGCTAGCTTCCAGCTTGTTGAGCCACTGTGATGTTTGGGATATACATTCTTTGAAGATTACTTCTAAAGAAAGGCATTCAAATCCTTAATTCGAGATTCTGTCTATTCCTGTGGTGTTTACATTCCAGTGTGGCAGAAGATCACTGAAAAAAGAAAAGATGAAAATGCACTTAAAAAAGGGTTTCTCAAAACAGGTCTCCTTCAAAGCATCACAGTCCTCCACCTCCTCCCCTCTTGTAAAGACTGGGATTAATGTTTTGTGCAGGGAAAAAATATACATTAATAGGCAACTTTGCAGTTTGCCACAGTGCTATTTGCTAGGGAGCCATCTGTGATGAAGCACTGGGCAGTGCGTGAGCGAGAGCCTCTTCCACTGCTGGAGTTATGACATTTTTTATTAACACAGCTGCAAAGTTACTTGCTTCTGTTTTTCTCTGTGTTATCTTGGTGCTATTGTTTTTACTTGCTACTTAAAAACTACAGGCTCATCATCTTCCAGAGTCCTTGCTTGCTATTTTTTTTTTCCTGTTTCGACTGTGTAATAAAAGGATCAAATATTTAAAATTGCTCGCATGTTACTTTATTAAATGTGTTTGTAGGAGAATGGGAATAGTTACTGTGTGGCTTTCTTGTAGCATTGAAGCTTCCAATTGTTTAGTTTTGAATTCACTCTACTTAAAATATGCAGCATATTTTTTTATTTAATTTGTGTGAATATGGCGTTCATTAAAGGGCCTAATAACAAAGGCTAAAGCTTGGCACAGGGTGGCTGTTATGCAAGCTTTCCCACACGCAGCTCTGCCAGTACCCCTCAATTCTGACCTGCAATAATACCCTTGCTATTCTAGTCCTGGGCCTTGCCTGAGCAGCGGCTGCAAACTGTGTCAAATCATGTGTGTGTGATTTTTGTGATATAGACAAACGAGATCTCTAAACTCGTTTTTATTTCTGACCTTACAGTAAGTCATAGGTATTTTTAAAAACAATTTTGGCAAGTAATTTCTCGATAAACCAGGGGCAATGGCTGTCACAGGAGTGGTAAAAAGAAATGGATGAACAATGTCAAGATATGTCAAGGCCCTATGTTTGTATGGGAAGGTAATGATTTAGAAAATCTGTATACCGATGCAATTATTCTTAACTTTAAGAAATTTTGAACACATCTCTGGTGTGAATGGGATTCTCTGTCTTTATGTGTTTCTAGCAGGCATTTGAAGGATACAGAAGGATGAGGGTTTTTTCCAGATTATAATTTATCTTGATTAAGATGGCATAAGACATTCAGCCATCATTGTGGTATAGCAGCAGGAGTGAAAGGATCAATTTCGTGAAAGGATTTATACCCCTAGAATTATAAGGGTTTTTTTTAGGGATGTTAATAATTTAAGGGAACTTTGGTAACTAGTGAATGATCAGCAACATGTGGTATGTAAACTCTGATGGAGAGCTTTAAATGCAGACAATGCAAATAAGCATTCCAGAAAGCAAAAGAGATTCACCTACACATATACAAATACTAAATCCCAGCAACACATTAATTGTAAGATTCAAAATAGCCTTTCTGCTACCTGAGCACCTACTTTACACTGCTTCTGTCCTTTAAAAAACAGTTTTATGAAGGAGCAGTTGAGCCAAAATTGAAAAAAGGGGGCATGTAGCCTTTCAGGCTACGATGATTAGTATTAAGATGAGTTGCACTTTAGCTAGGCTGAAACTTGTTCGTAACAGAATGTTAAATACTTACTGAAAAGAAAGATTATGTCTATCTAGTTACACCATTCCTTGATATATGCACCATGTCAGAGTGCCATTGTCTCCTGGGTAAAGACTGAGAGTTCAAATACCCACTATCTCTCCCCTGGTGCTCCAAATGCTCTGCTTTGAAGTTTTTATAATCCATCTGTCATCTTCTAGCAGGGAGGGCACATGTTCTGTACCACTCAATTATAGAATTCTCTTTCGCCAGCTACAATGAGACAGGAAAGAATGTTATGGGTGGTTGAGAGAAACTGTCAGATATACTAAATTCCTGGGATTCATATGGATGATGTTATTCCAGTGTAGGAACACAGCATGTGTTATTGTTAAAATGTATTAAGGGTACATCTTGCATTGTACCATTTAAGCATTTTGATATTCGCATAGTTTTGTTAATATTTAATTTTTATTTAAAAAAGCAGAAGCAGCCGAAAAATCTGAGGTTTGATCATTCCATTTGTTTTGAGCAGCAAGAAGTGACCAAATATGCATATATTTTGGAATATCAGAAATTATCACAGTGAAATGGAAAAATTGTACTGTTTTTGTGGAAAAGCTCTGGAACAGTGGAAGTGTTTACAGACCAGTAATATTTGCCATACCAATTGTTTGTATTATGATATGAACTGAAGGCCTGAAAATTATATGTGCTACCATCTGGTGAAAACAGGAGTAGCATTTCATTATGTGGTGCATATAAACAATAGAAGCAGTGTATTCTGAAAGTATAGTTAATGTTTTGTTTAAAGAAATCTACCTTATAGGGACCAAGCTTGCTTGATAGCGCTCTGGCTTTTCATGTACTTAGTCCCTGGGGTGATTTAATTTGTTGTCTTATGTGAAATGAGTTTGATGAGCTCAGCTAAGTCTCTTGTGGATATTAATTCATGGTGTAAGAGATCCCACATAGTTTTGCAGAGGCTGGCATAATTTTAAAATTGTATGGTGTGCTCAAACAGGGTCAGTATGTGTTGTAACTGAATTTATTGGAATACATAGTTTTTCACGACAGATTTATGGTACCATTGCCTGCAAATGTTTTTTGTTTGTTTGGGTTTTTTTCCATAAATGTATAGTCTGGCGTGAGTCAACCAGCCACCCTCAAATTCAGTTTCAAATATGTCCCTTTATGGGATCCCTTTAAAGCTCCTGAAGTGGACAAGAGCCTGTAGGAGTCTCCAGATGGTGCAGACCCCTTCGTAAGCTGAAATCTAACTCCCACAAACGTGTTCTGAGCAGTCAGCAAGACAACCTCTTGCTCAGACCGTATCTGCAGTATAAATACATCCTCCTGTTCCAAACAAACAGGAATCCTGCCATTTCTGAAATCTGGCAACTGCTTTCAGATAAAACTTACTATGGTGGCTTGCTATTTTGCAGCCTGTCTGTCTGTTGGGTTCTCCAGGCTGAAACGAGAGCTGGGGGCAGTGGAAGGGAGATGTCCCTTCCAGGTTAAGGAGGAAAAGGGATTGTCCTGTGGCTGAATTCTGGGAAACTGATCCCAAATGTGTTTGGGCTAGGAATGGAAGGCAGTATCTCTGTTTATCTGACTTGGGTTGGTTACAGTAAAAATGGAAATAATCTTAAAAAGCTCCAATGGAGAAATTAAATAAATTGGAGAAAGTATGATCCGAGATGAGATGGTCCTTCCCCTTCACCATGTGGGACAAGGACACTAGTCAGAAGCAGTTTTTGCTGCACTTCATTAGGGTTACACTTGTCCACTTGGAGCTGGCGGGTCTAAGTGTCTTATTTTTCTGCACCACTGCTACCACCAACTTCCTAATTCTGGTGATGGGAAATTTTTAGAATTAGGCTCTCCTTCGCCAAGTGTTCTCTTCAGCAGATCTGCCCACAGATGTCCTAAGGGGAGATGGTCGTGAAGCACCCCCAAAATTAAGGGTGTGAAGTGCGGCACTTGGTGACAGAGCTGTACTTTGTAACAGAGAAAATATTCCATGATGAGATTTTTGCCCTGAGATGGCCTGTGTTGAATGACCTGCTGCATGGACTTTTGTGGCTCAGCTCTCTTGACCTAACTGTGATTCAGTTGACAGTGCTGAGACTGGGCACTCTGAGCTCTAGGGAATGGAAACCCACTTCTCTTTTAATTGTATCTCCTAGAAGGCACCAGATATTTCCTCACTGTATTTATATAAGAGCCAATGCAAGTTTTGAAAAAACATTTCCACTAACTGCAGATTCGTTTTTTATATGTGGTTTACCTTTAGTACATTTATCTAACCTGTATATCAACAAAGAAATATTCCATTAATGCCATACAGCGATCTTTATTCACATGTAGAAGAATTTTTTTAAAATTCAAAGTTTTTAATGTTTTGCTTGCTCTGATATTTGGGTTTTTTTCTTCCCTTTGCCTAGCTCTTCTTGCTTATCTTTCATAATTTCTCTTTAGCACTTTTTTTCCCTATTTCTGTCTCTTTCTTCTTACTTTCTCCTTCTCTCTATCTTACAGGTACACACTAACAGTAGAAGCCCCAGTTGGAAGATTATCAGTGAAGAACAGAGTTTTTAGGTCCTAGCAGAAACTTCATCACAATGAAAAAAAAAGTGAAGATTGCAGTTTGCAGGACCTAGTGAAACCTGGAGAGTGTGAAAAGTACTTGCATTTGCTCTCTGACTTTCACTGGGTCTCCTAACCTGCACTCTGAGGGCTTCCACTATATTTTAAGCCAGCTGTAGCACAATTTTGTGTAAATGGCAATAAATGAAAGTAGCCATGCAGTTGTTGGTAGTTGGTATGTTACAATGTCAGCAAATCTTGAATTACTCTTTTGACTTAAACATCTCCTATAAATTTCTATTTACCTAAGTCTAATTGTGTAAAAACAAAACCCCCAAACAAACAACAAACAGACGAACCCTCCCAAAACATCCCTCCATTATTTTCAATACACATATTGAATTGTGATTGTAATAGTACTCTTCACCATACTGAGGCAAATGTAAAAATATTTATTCAGTGGAATTTTCTGGATATAGCTATCTTAATCAACAGTGCAGAATTCTCTTTGCTCAAGCAATTAATTTTTTTGATGGGCAAATAAAATATGTGCTTGGTTTTCTTGGGGGTTGGGGTTTTTTTTCAGTTTATACATCCTCCTCGTGGCAAATAATGCCAAATAGATTTAGTATCTGGACAGACAAATTTTTCATTATCATTTGGAAGCCCGATTTAAAATATATTACTTTGAGAAATACAACATTGAGATTTTAACCAGCCATATTGTGCTACAGCTTATTGTTCTGTTGCAGGGATAATGTATTAATGTTTATTGAGTTCTTTATAAATTTATATGTGTTAGATAGAGTCATAGTTTCCTTTGTGATCCTCTGTTTTAATAAGCTAGAAATTTATAAACGTGAATTTTAAACTACTGGTCTTTAGGTAGCATGTTGCAGTCTGGGAAATATTTTTTGTTTTGTTTTTAAGCTTAACGTCTTTTAGTGTCCTTTCTGTATTTTCCCATGAGATTAAGGTCGTATTTTTTATGCATGTTGAAAAATATTCACTTATCAGTATGGGTGCAACTGTAAACAAGTGATAAAGTGACAACATTTACAACAGCAAAACTGACAGCATTTGCTTTAATTTTCTGCCATTTTTGTAATTATATCAATCAAGACCAAAACTAAAATGATATTTTAGCATGCTGTAAGAAATGAGGAATTCAGATCTTAAAAGACCATTACAATTAGCTTTGAAACATTCACCATTTTAACATAATTGTTTCATATAGCTTATACGTCTTCATTTACAGGCAAATATTCTGTTGATCTTTTATAAACAAAGTAGCACCCATCTGCTTCTTGAGACACTCCTGGCGCCTATTCATTGCAAAAATAATACATGTCCTAATGACTTCCACATATTTTGAAATCTCCCTTTTGAAATTGGTCTTGGCAGATTATTTGCAGGTACTTGAGTTGCATCTGTTTGCAATTTTGCAAATGCGGAAGACTTTAATGTTGAGCACTGCAAGAGGGCTATTTTAATCCTCAGATAACATAGGCTGTCATCAAAAGCCACATTTATCTTTTCGAAGGTGGGGCAAATGTTTAATGTTAAAAGACAGTAAAAGGTCAAGGTCAAGGCTGAGGTCTGAATATTTTCCTTTCATAAAATTGTGTCTTTTGTCATTTACTTCTTGCATTTTTTTCATTTAAGTTTCAGCTTAGCTTCCCATTGCCAAGAGGATGTTTTGCTGATAAAAATGAAAGATCAGGAAGAGAGTAAATCTGAAATAATTGTGAACTTCGGTCTGTTGTACTTATTATTACCATGTGGTTAGCAGCTGACCAACTTAAGCCGTTTTTATTTACACTACAAAACTGAGCAGCATTGTCTAGAAAAGTACAACTTTTATTTAATCACTAGACTATGTTAAAATGGAGTTCAGGGTCTCCCTTCATCTCACAGAAGCAAGGAGGTAAGGTTGAAATGACATCCTTAATGTACCTCATTGGGCCTTGTTATTGCAGCACATATGGTACACTATGAAGGATTACCAATTGTTAGAGGACCCCTGCAAGAGTTGGGCACGGTGGGGGTGGTGAGTTAAGGATGACATTTCAGCTTTAATTCCTCTCTTGTTTTCCCTATTACCTTTTGACTGTTAACATTTCTTCATTTATTTATTTTTGGGACTAAATTTCATCTCTTGAACATTAAAATGTCTTTTCCCGCATGAAGAGGGTCAGTGTTTTAATGCAGAAGGAACTTGGAGACCAAAAGCTTTTAGAAATGGTTATTTCAAGGCAGCTTCTTTCTGTTCATGTTGTTGTGCAGTGAGAATAGCTGGAAACCCGAAAATGTGCCAAGGTTTTAAACACCATGAGGTTTAGTATGAAAGAGGACTGAGTGAATGTTTTGTGCAACACAGGTTATTTTCATGTTTCTTGATTAGCTCTGTGGTTAAAAGAGGAGTGTGTGCTTACCTGTGAACCTTCACTCAAGTGCCTTAAACTTTGCTGCACTTGAAAAGTTTAACGAAATGGCTGTGAAACAGTTGCTTAAGAAGGTTTCCTACCGAGCAGCAGCCACCTCTAAGGTGGAACAATTAAGCTATTTTTACAGCTTGTAGCAGAACAGGACAGAAATAAATACATCAACCAGATAAAATTGCTGTGAGAGCTGAGGTGGTGGGATGGTAGTATTTAAGATAGCATTTGACCAGGGGTTACAACTTCAAAAGTGTCTCAGGGAACTACATGCCTGTGGCTTACATCTTCTGAAGTGTGCAGCCTTCTGGGTTTTGAGGTGCTTGATCTTCATTCTAGTGGGATTTAGGTGCCTGAATAAGGGTCAAGGGCTTGCATGCCTTTGGGCTTCTGGCCATGTGTTCACTTTTCAAAAGGACATTTTGGACATCTCTTAAAATGCTGCACAGGGTGGTAAATTTAATATAATCAAAGATCTATCCACTACTGTCATTTGTTTACTATGGCCAACCAGAATTCTGCTTTTCAGACTTAAATGAAAATTCAGTTTATAGATCAGCCTGGTTTCTCTCTATTATCTTGGCACACTGATTCGGTGCTGTCTTGTAGGATGTAGTGCCACCTCCTCTATCAGCATGCTGCCTCCTCATTATCATTTAATTATTTATTGTTTCTATTGCAGAACACTTGGGCCTACTCAGGGAACAGCTGTCTGTGCTGGGGTGGAGCTGAGTATTTGGGGAATGAGTAAGTAGAAGTAGTTGCAGTAGCAGTCAGGATGGAGAAGTTGAAGAGTCTTCACTGTTTAGAAATAGGAGATTGTTTCTTAAACTAGGGTGCATGAAAAAAATAGCAGGTTTGGGAGTTGAAATTTTTGAGACAGAGAATAAAGAGTCACTCTGAAGATGGCAAGGAAATGGCATTGCTGATGAACGGTGACAAAGTAGGGAATGGCAAGAGGCTGAAAGGAAAGACACATAGCTTAGCTTTATTCATCCAAGTCTGAATTGACAGCAACATAATTAGAAGAGGTGGTCTCAGGTGCAGGCAGGTGTGCCAAGCTCAGATAGGAGGCAGGTGCACAGGGTAGATGTGGGTGTCGGCAGCATAAACTTGGAGGAAGGCACATGAGCACAAAAAGAGGTGACCCAGCCAGAAAACAGTGAAGGAGAGGAGGGTAAAATGTAGCTGTGCAGGACTCCACAGAAAATTAAAGATGCTAGAAGAGTGTTGTAGCAAATAAGATAAGGAACAACTTAGCAACAAGAACAATAAAAATAAAGATTCTTGGAGCAATTAAGTGGCTGCTCTCCTGCTGAGGCACTGACATGGTTACATTTGTTAGATCTGGTGGGACAGCAGCACAAAGTGGTTATCTAGTTGGGAGCAATTGTCATATTACTGTTCATATCCTCTGAAAAATGTATTTAGTGGTTACTGCAGCCAATTTTCAAATGTTAACTTAGCCGTTATCCTCACTTTTTATGGCTCAAAATATGAATCCACATTATGGATTTGTGTTTTGAAAACCAGCAACCTATCACTAAATTTTTATGTACTTCTACAGTCCAGTGTGTGCTGATAGCCATGTTAGATGATGTTTTTTATATCAAAGTTGTCTTATCCTTATCTCACAGTCTTTAATCAATTCCTTCTTGTTTTCTCAGCTAAAAGAATCTCTAGAATCCTTTTTTGAGGATATGCAAGGGAGGTTAACTGAATGGTCCACCTGCCTTCTTGTATGTTGGCAGTGGGATGACAAAGAAGTTATTGGTCCTTATTCAGTGCTCTTTAACCAGATTTGTGCTGCTTGCTCTTTGCTCAGCTGTTCCTGTGGGCAGGAAGATACTGCCTGTGTCTGCCATCTCAGAGACACCCTTTTTTTGGACAGAATAGGGTGATGCACTCCTTGGAATTTCTGAGGCCATGTGGATTCATATAGAGCTGGGGTCACTGTAATGATCTTCTCTTCCTTTTGCTCTTGTACCAACTGAATATACTGAACTATTCTGCTTAAGAAACAAGTGCTGTTCTCTTCCTGCTTCCTAATTTTTATTGTCTTTAGAGGCATATTGATGTTCACCTGCCCAGATATCTTTACAGCTACTAATGAAAAAATACCTACATTAACAACACAGACACAAGTGCACCTTGGGATGAATGTATTATTTATAAAGACTTACCATCACACCCCTCACAGTTACATTTTATGCTGCTTGTGGGTGTACTCCTGTGTCTTGTTGGCAATGCAATTAGTTGCACTGTGGGAGATTCCCAGGTTCAAAGCCAGGCATGTAAAATCTATTTCACCCCTTTTTAATATGTGGGTCTTTTTGTAAACGAAAAGAAAAAAACCCCAAAATCGTGGCACCCCTTCACAAACAAAGCAGAATAACACTATTTGTGAAAATCCTTACAAAGCCAGATCCAGCCTCTGCTGCTGCTTTTTATACGGTACAGCTCAGCATAGTTGTACTAGGCCAGTAGTGCTCTGCAGGTGGAAGTGTGAGGGCCATTGAGCACTTTAAGTTTTTCCAGTGGATCACAATTACAGAAACATCTGTGCTAAATAACTTTGTGCAGATGCACTGTGAAAATTCAGTGTTCAATAGCCCTCAACATTTCTAATTTCTTACTTGTGGTGGTGTAGTTTAGAAGTTGCACATTGGGTTGCAGTATAAAGCATATTGGAAACATTTGTGAAGGGCCTTTTCAGAATGCTTATGCTGCAGTGAAAGTGCTCCCAAGCGCTTTTGTTTCTTTATTTAGACTTATTCCATTTAAAAATGGACAAAATGCATGCTAGGGATGCTGTTGATGTAACGCTGCGTGAGAGTGGAGAGGTCTGCGATGTTGACTTGAAAAAAAAACTGAAATAAATTTTTTTTGGCAATTAGTAAAATAGGGACAGGAGGGAAACTTGGAAAAGCTGAGTTATAAAGCAATTGAATATTACAGTGAGATCATACAATTTGAAAAAGCTGAATGTGTATGTTTCTTTAGGAAACATATTCCCTACCTTCCATTCTCTTTCGTGTAGGTGCTCTCTATAGTGCAACAGCAAGAATAAACTAAAGTATTGAGTAATACAGGAGTCATTCTGTGAATACTTTGGGTGGTTTCAGCCTTAACTTCCATAGAACAACTAAAAGGGATAAATGCAGGTAGTGTTCTGCTGCTTCTTTTTAAGGGGTTGATTTAATCTTTAACATGATCCATGAAAATGCTTTAAACAGACCTTGATTTCAGATTCAATGGTGTCTGCAGTACAGGAATGATTTGCTGGAATCCTTTTCTATGAGACACCTACTGAGGGACTTTTAATACTTTTCTCCTTCATCGAGATACCTATGAAATGGTTTGGACTGGAGTTAGCTATATATTTCAAATTTAAGCTTGGTCTGTTGGGATGGGTAGCAAAGGGACAAGTCATGTGCTACAAGTAGTGTGATATTTATCCTCTGTTCCTCATAGGCTGAGCTTATCCCGTATCATGGCAGTCAGCCCAGCTCAGCAAAAGCCATTTCCACTTCATTTCTCAATGTCTGATTTTTGCTTCCATTGAAGTTAATGGCAAAACTCCCACTGTCTTCAAGTGCAGAGGGATCAGATATTCAGAGAGGTTGGCTACACTTTTAGCTCTTTCATCTACTTGGAAGTCAAATTTCGCACTTAACTTCTTTTGATCTCTTGGAAAACTTAAGCTTTACTTATTTTCTCCCAGTTGTTTCTGTAACCTGATGTAATACATTTCTGTGATTTTACTGGTTAGGTAGAACTTGTTATAACTGTTTTATGTTTTGTTTCATAGAATAATTTTACTTTAATGAGAGAATAGAAATTTGTTCCCCTCTGCTCAGATTTTGTACTTTAAATCACTGCAACCTTTCCACGGGTTTAGGCTCTTGTTAACAAAGGTCATAATATGACTGACCATACATAATTATTTGTGTTAATGAAATACTTGGCTGCATTTATGGTCCATTCAGAAACAAGTATGAGTCTGATAGAGACAAATATGTTTTTCAGTGTGGATTTACATACATTTATGGATTAGAATCAGGCATTCCTCCTTTTATAGTCAGTGTAGGTTTAACTAGGTTAAAAGGTTTTCCTGAATATTCATCCAGACATTTCTTTTGAAATAAGCCGCTGGTTTAAGTTTTGCACAAATTAGAAAGTACATAAAAACTGGAGGAGGAGAAGAGCACTGAGTTGAAAAGAAATGAAAAACTAAGTATATTTAAGTTTTAGGGCTTACAAACTCCCAAATTTCAGAGCTTTGTGAAATTAAAAGGTTAGCTATGAATAACCACAATCAAATCTTTTCTTTTGTCCATATTTAATTCAAATGAGATTGCTCCATATTGACTTCTAATGCTAAAAGGCCACCCATCATGGAATCCCTGCAGCCAATGAAGCAAGCAAGTGAATGCTTTCTTAAATGATGCTAATCAGTCCAGAGAGGCCTGCCCTCTATCCCCATCAGTATTCTGTAATTCAGATGTGCTGATAACCTGAAATTGAATGTGTCAGTATGCAGACATGTGAAGAAAAAAGGAAACTAAAAGGCAAAAGAGGCAGCTACAGAGACAATGCCTGTTTGATTTTTTTTCTTTTAAGGGAAGAATAAAAGGAATAGTTAGTAGTTGTTCTCCAATGCCTACTGAGTGCTGTAAAAGAATATACAGAAAATTCATAAATAGGCTAGACAGTCAATTTCCAAATTGAAAAATTGGGAGAAAATAAAAAAAGAATAAGTAAACAAAACAACCCTCCACTCCTACAAACTGTAGACCACAAAATAAGATACATTTTAGAAAGATAATACCAACAGGTTAAAGTGTTTCTGTGTACCTAGACAGGTTCCAGTGTGAATACCTTAAAAAGAGGGCTCTCTTACCCGTGCAGTATCCAGCAGAAGTCAGTTGCTGCATCTTTTCTGCATCTTGATTTTTTCCAAAATTTAGATTTCAGCTGCTTTATATCACATCTGGTTTAAATTTTGAACAGACACTTTCATGTCAGATGCAGATTTTTCTTCCAAAATGTGACATACATTTGCTGTTATATTAGACAGTGTTCTATCAAAAAAAATACATGAATTTAATTGTTTTTAGCTTCCTTCAAGATGAAAATTATTTAACTTTCTGAAATAATTTTTGCAGAAACTTTGGGTCTCCTTCTGACATGTTGTGCATGTGTAAATAGCAGGTGTGCATCTGAAGGCAGAATTGGGTCCTTTGTTCTGCTGCTTCTCATAGTCTACGTTGAAGATCTTGCTTGAATTTGGATTTGACCCTCTGGACTTTTACTCAAGTTCCCCCTTATATTTTTCCTACTCAAAAAGAAGCATTGCAGTATATATTATTATATATAAATATATAATTTATAACTATAATTTATAATGTCTATGTCATATACGTTTTTTATTATGCAATGGAAGATCTTTTCTCCACTGACAGCTTCTGTCACAAATTTATCAGAGAGAGGAATGATGCTAGTAGCAGTGCACAGCTGAAAATTGGGGCACTGAAAGAAGATGTGTATACAGTTTCCTTATATGAGTTGTAGTCTCTGATGCTGTTGAAAGCCATTTGGATTTTTTCATCAGCGGGTCGCAGAGGAGGGAAGTGTCAGCATCTCCATTAATACTGGGAAAATGGGGACATTTGGAATTGGGACGGTTGTCCAAGTTTAGTGAGTAGGTCAGCTGGCAGAGCTGGGAAATGAGCATGGTCTCTTGAACACAGCACCATCTACCAGTTCGTGCTGTCAGCCCTTGATGCCCTTCCCAAGCAGCTCCTCAGAGGTGGCAGCCAGCAGACGTGAGTGCAGCAGCTTGTGGAGCAGCTGTGTCTGTCCTGGAGGGATGCTCGGTGGCCGTGGGCTCACCTGGCCTGGAGGAAAACAACAGCACGGGCGTGGGTTATTGTGGTGGCCATGACTCAAAACTTAACATGGAGGAGACTGACTGAAAGAGTAACAGTTCCCACCCTGGGCATTGCATTTGTCATTCTCTCTGCTGTTACAGGGCACCTGCAGAACTTGCTGTAGGCACAGTTATTTGAGGTTATTATGGAATGATAATCTTCTCTATTGGAGAAGATGGTGCATTCCCAATTCCAGTTAAAGATCAGTATACTTTTCAGGGCTGACGGAGTGTATTTTAAAGGTTTTGTTAACTAGTTTTAGCCTCCAGAGGACTCTGGTGTGCCCTTTCATGTTCCTTAGTGCCCCCTCTGCACTGTGTTACTGTCTTGCAGTTTTTGAGCAGAAGTGGACGGAGGCTTTCATGGCTCACCAGCTCTGCTCACTACACTGAGAGCTGTGAACAGGGCACCAGATTCCTCACAGTCGGTGGACAGGTTCACGTTGACTTGCATGTGTATGGCCTGATGCTCCCACCATTGGCCTGATTTTCAGTGTGCTGAGAACTGCAGCTTCTGCTAATCAGTGGGATCTGAGTGTAATTAGCGTTTATGAAGGGACCACTCAGATGCCCTGCTGCCATGGCTTTCCAAGTCTGTTGATGGAATGGAAAGAGACCAAGAACCAAACCTTGTTCTCTGGTCCCCTGTCTGTCACCAGGAGATTAGAGGCTAGCCTGAACAGGATGGAAATGACATCCTGAATTTTAATTATTTATCTGTGCACTTTTTTATATCTTCTCATTGCTTGGATATTTCATCTTATCTTAAAAATATTTATTTGAAATTGTCAGTGATCAAAGGCTGGGAAACAAAACCGAGCTGGATATGTTTTTTTTTCTTTTGGAGGAAATTGGAGTGTCAGGATAATTCTTGTGTATGCAAACTTTACAAGATGAAGCCAATCTAAATGTTACATCCTTAAGCTTCATAGTAGAAGATGAAAACTAACGCACATATATATGACCAATTTTACATACCATGAGAATTCAAAGATAACTGGTATATATTGCTTTTAATTCAAATTAAGTGATTTTTACTTGATCATTTCATACATACACACACACATGCACTCCCTCACAAGCACACGTCTGTGTACTGAACTGATAAAGAAAGAACTCTGCTTAAATAATCCACTTTTGTCTGACAACGGAATCAGTTATAGAGGTGCAAATATGCAGAAAGCTATTTGGAAATGCATCCTCGTAGTTGTCAGGTTTTATTATGCAGGAAGGTGTCATGTTTGTTACGAAGCTGAGTGCAGATGGCAGAGTGGAAGAAATGGATCACTAATTTTAACAATGATTAATGAACAGAGATAGAAAATGAATTACATTGGACTATCGGAGGCAAGAAATATTTTTGAGAAAATTTTGACTCATCTGCTGTGCTGTTCTCTGTAAATTATTTTCTGAAATTCTATATGTTGTCAACAGTTGACTGCATTTTCCATTACTGTCTATTTCTGTTCTTAAGTACTTCTGTGTTATTAGAGATACATAATTTCAAAATACCAATACATTCCTGATTACTTAGAGAAAATATATGTAACAGTATGAATGTTCCAAAGGCTCTGGCCACAAATGTCCTGTTCTATAATACTTTCTAATTCTTCACCATTTTGTCATCACATTCGAAATATTTAGTGTAATTTTATCCTTATTAATAAAAGGAGGTAGTTGGGGAGAGGAGTCATTTTGTGTTCTTTATAAAAATAAAGAAAAATGTAGACGCAAAGTTAACGATAAAATGCAGCCAAGTGGGTTAACGTGGTTTTGAGCTTACAGTGCTGATTCCACCATTTGTGATTTCACAGTCTAACTGGGAAAAACATACACACAGCTGCTTTTTAAATTGCTACCACCCACGTGCTCCCCTCCTTCACTATAAACTCTGCTGGCACATATGTGCTCCCCGCACTTACCCACGCGCTCAGTGGCCAGTCTCACACATCCCGGGCTGCAGGGGGAAAACGGAAGTTGCCACTAAGTTATAATTTGTTGTTTATCCTTGTTTTACAACCTGCTGGGATCGTGCAGCCTCCCCAGCTAACCAGAGCTTCTTGCCGTTCGGATTTGAGGGCTGTGTGGGGCTCGTCTGTCCTCAAAGGAGGATTAGTTCTGCTTGGAGAGAGCTGTGTCCTCACCCCCTCTTCCCTCCAGTATTAAAATATATATTGAACAGAAGATAAATGCAGTGACTGAAACAGAATTAAATGTTTCCATTGTTAATTATGTAGAGGTCCAGAAGTTGAGGTAAAATAGGGTCAAGGGCTGGCCTGGTCTTCAGCAGTGCCATGAGGTGTTTCCAGGGAGAAAAAGGGGTCTGAGGAGTCAGATGTGGTGCTGGATGTGGGTGTTGCAGTGGCTGCTGTCAGCTGCCTGGGAGGCAAGCAGGTGAACTGTGATAGAAATGAGTGGAACCCAGGGTACTAAGGAAAACAGTGCCTTGGTGTTTTTGGAAAGCTCTCTGGCACATGTACATAGAATCACAGGATGATGTTGCATCCCAGATCCCTTTTGGTGGCGTTGTGCTGAATCTCTCCTCTTCTCTCTAGGGCTGGACCGTCACCTGTGGTCCAGCCATGGGCATTGGGAGGTAGATAGTGGTGTTTTTCCTGTGTCTCTAGGGTGTTATTTTGGTGATGATGGTGCTGGCAGGCTTTGGTAGTTCACTGGAGGATGGTTAATTGCATTGCTGCTACCTGATACTCCACACGAACCAAAGCTTAGACCTCTGTAACAGATTTTGTTCCAGGAGGGAAAGTGCCCCTCTTTACATTTGATCTGAATTTGGCCTGTCACTTCTCATTAACCATGTGTGGTAGGTGACTATACTTCAGTCCATTGCTGAGACCTCCTCCTGTTTGATGCTTTATGTTAACATGGTCGTCTGTACTCTCTGCTGTTTAAGGACCTGATCCTTTTACTTGTGTGAAGAGCTCATTCAAGAAATCTCATTGATTTCAAGGAGACTGTTTCTGTGCAAAAGAAGTACTTGGCAGGATTTAGTCTTAGGCAAGCAGCTTTATTGCTAGAGTATCCTCTTCTCTGTATGCAAAATAATATTCTAAAGATTACTTGCTGTTGTGTAAAAGAAAACAATAATTCTTAGGATAGGTGTAAAATTATTCAATAAATTTGTACACTTCCCACATAAATGATCTCTTTTCTGCAGCATCAGGCTATGGGAGGAGACACATCTTCCCACAGAGGCACTTTGGGCTAGTGAGCAAACAGCAATTCCATGCCCATTGCCTCTTTTACAGGCATCAGGCTCAATCCTGCTGCTGCTAAGTGTATGATTTTTAACCTTAGAAGCTGTGGGAAAAGTATGGTTTGAGAACTTCAGACTCAAGTTTCCAGGAGCTTTAGTCATAAATACAGATATATAAGATGCTCATGAATGATTAGCTCTATCTAAATTGTGCTTACACTTGCAGAAATACTTGAAAAATGGACTGCTCTTCAAAATACATCAGGGGATATTTTCCTATAGAGTTTGGGTCTTGGAATACATGAAGTTACCTGGAGTAATTTGAACTTTTATCATTGGTTTGCATCTGTGTCCAAGATTTGTTATTTTTTCCATATTCTGTTTCAAGATGTGCCCTAATCTTGCTAGAAAGTGTTAGAGAAAATTTTAAATTACTTTATGAATGACTCTGACTCTAGTATTTTGCATGTAATTATGGTCCTGATGGGAACATACTTTAGAAAAACAACTACTGGAACAATACAAGTCCTGCTCAGGTTACACAGCATATGCTAAACACTGAGAAAACACACCCTGTGCTTTAGTGAACAAGGTAAGGGAATGCTCTTGGGAGCCAATTTAGAATGTGACTTAAGGCATGAGTGGCTTTTTTTCCTCTGTTTCTTTTGGCAAACTGGTAAAAGAGCAATGGTGGCTGGAAATCCCTGGTAAGCCCCTGAGGTTGCTGTGTGTGTACAGAGACCAGGCTGTACCTAGACCTTCATGAGGATGGGTAGGTGTTGATTTTGGACCTTGCCTTTGATATGGGAAATTCTTTTGCTCTCATACTTCCTTTCTCATGCTTCCCTTCCCTTTGTCCTTGCATGGCAGAGTTAAATGTGGGATGTGAAACTTGGACAGAGATGCAAGAGAAATAATGAGGCTTTGGCAAACCACTGCTATCACTACAGAAATACTATTTTCCACCTTGGTGATAAACAGTTAAAATGTCTTTTTGTATGTGTGTATAGGATCAATATATATGCAGTGAAGTGGTTGTGATCAATGTGCTGATTTAGGCTTTCAAAATTTCCTGTTTGATACTATAGTTCTACTTGAATATGTTACTATATATATATAAAGGCATGGGTTTGTACTTACTCAGATATGTTATTTGCCTGAATGTTGATAACATTGCAGACGTGAGGGTATGGGTGTGAATAAAAATCCCCTGTGGTCTTTCTTAGACCTCAAGTGGCTCATCTTAATTTCTTATGGCATCTTATTAGTTGAAGCTAATGCAAGTAACCTTAGCTAAATTTTGCTTCACTGTTATATAAAAAGCAGGAAGGACAATGAAAAAAAGCCTGGTTTTAAAGCATTAGGTTTGTTGGTGTGACAGGTTATGTACATAAACAATTGCAAAATGTTTGTGGGACCGACACCTTGGTTATCACCATTGGCTTAACTTGAAATACTGGGGAAGAAGAGTTGGGTCTGTGTTGACATTGACATTTTTCACTTGAGTGCTTTTGTCCTTATGTTCTTGTGGGAATGTACAATATTGTATGTTTTTGGAACATTTAATACATTTATGTGATATATGCATGTGAACAAAGGTGTATGTATATATATTTGAAATATAAAATATTTAATGCTAACGTGAGCTATACCATGATCTAGAGGGTATCCAGGAGGCCTGTCATACTTCTATTACTTCAGGTAAATAACTGATTGACCTTTGTGGTGTGCTGATACTTCACTAATCAGAACCTGAAATCTGTATAACAACACTTCATTTACTTGATAGACAAAAGAACAATTGCACTTGAAGTAATGTGATTTCTAAATAGACACTGCCTGTCAAAAATAAATGCATTAGAAGTAAAATGTAGCTCAAGGAGACAATTAGCAAACAGAGGTGACACTGTAAACAGGTGCACCCATTATTCCCAAAGCTTGTGGCAATATATTCACATCTTTTAGACTGATGGAAGATCATGTGACAGTTTGGTGAATTATCTATCTGTATCATCTGACTGATGAAGCCTGCTGCAGTTGCAGATCATTTAAAAATGCATCTCACAAATTACATGGTAGCTGGGAAAAAAATGCAGGTTTTTCTGAACAATGCTTTTCTAAAGCTATGTGCTGGAATACCTAATTTTTCTTTGAAAGGATGTAGACCATTTCATTATGCTATGTATACAGTCAGTTAAGGTTGTGCAAATTCATTACAATGTTTGTTAATCTATAAAACATTTTCTATTCCAGTTTTAGTGACATTGAATATTTTTTTATGTGCTATTTCTGAAACATTTTTTCCTGTGAGCTGAAAGGGAATAACACATTTTTATATAGACTTCTTAAATCGCTACTTATCAAGGAAGATTTGAGATGAGAACATTTGACCTACATCTTTTTGTGGGTTATTGGATTTTTTTTCCACATAGAAAATGTAAAACAAACAAGAAAGAATCTATAAACAAACTCCCTCTTTCTTTCTCTACTAGACTGTGATGAGAGCAGTATCACTTATGAAATGCCCTCTGATGTGATGTGGTAAAAACTGCCTCAGATGGTGTTTTGTAATTTGATACACTAACAAGATAGTTAGGAATGAAAAATGCATTTTCCCAAGCTATCGTTTCATAAGTTTTTTTATATTTTATTTTCTTTAAAATCTGTGAATTGATGATTGTTTAGTAGAAATAGAATTGAGTTGTGGATCAGTGGATAGTTGTTCCTGATGACAATTAGGCTCCAACACCTTAATAACTCTCCCACACTCCCTTAACACCTGACTGTATTATTGTATCCTTTTTTTTATTTTTGAATTACCACAAACTTCAATTATGGTTATAACAAGGCACTCCCATGGAATTAGATAAACATCAAAACTACCTTTTGTCATTTGACACACATCTATTCCCAACAGAGGTGCTTTTGAGACGCCCCAGGACCAGAACTGGAGATTCTGATTTTCCCCCTTACTGTTCCATACCAAAATCCTGCAGGTAACACCCATCTTTAAATGATCACAAATAAAGAAATAAAGAAAAACTTGAAATCTTTTCAGTATTTAAAAGGCAGTGGGCTTGGTCTTGCAAACCATTGTAACTTTTGCTATTAATTGCACATAAGTCATACAAGTGCAGAGGTGAACTGAATTGAAATAGTCTTGCAGATCTTAGAAAGACTCTGGAAGAATCTAAGGTTGTTCATTTTAGGGACTTCCACATGGCTGTTTTCTGTTAGGTGGCTGAAGAACCATCCCACTGAATGTTTTATGTTGAGGCTGGGTTGCTCATGTATGCTTGTCCTACCCCAAGTTTTTGTGTAGATGTTAGCAAAAAGGTTCAGTTTCATCTATTTTGCTGCCTACTGTAAGTGGGTTTCAGATGCCAGTCCTCTTGAAATAATGTATAATGTTGGGAATGGCATACAGTTGTCTTGAAGGGCTTTTGGGAGGCTGCTCTTTTGGGAGGGGTCTGCTCTCAGGAGCTCCTCTCAGGCTTGACCAAAAGGGCTTGTCCTGCACATTGGGGAAGGATTAAAAGGGATGAAGGACAGGCGAGATGGGCCTGCACTGCCCCTCTGCTGGCACTGCTGCCTGAACACAGCTGTTGTGTTCCTTTGGAACATCTGGACAGTGGATGAAAATAATTGTGGCCTTCGTCAGTGTTGATATGCCAGTGTTTATTGTGGATCTGTGAGGGGCATAATTTTGCTTTTTTTTGGTTGTGTTTAATTTGTAGCTTTTTGCTGGTTGATCCTCTGTTATCTTTGGTCTGCATTTGCAAAGATGTAGATCACTTCTGAGGAGTTTTGTGTGCTTAAACCCAGCTAAATTTGGATTATGGTTGGTCCTGACTGTCAGTGCTCTGACCAAATGCTTGAGTTGCAATATGTCAGTTTTGACTACTTTTATTCAGAAATGGATGGATTTGGATTGAATTTCATCAAATCTGGTAAGGGGGAAGGACCTGTGCTCTCTGTTCAGGGCATGTCTGAAGCCCTCATGTACCTTTCTGGCATGGCTTTGCTTAGAGGCATTTTTTTTCTGGCCACTGGATACTGAGTTATATTACTGAAGAGGAATAGCTCTGAGGTGAGGGGCAGTGGCTGAGGTCTGTGAGTGGGTGCATTCAGGTGAGATGTGAGACCTGCCAGTCTAAAACCTCAGCTTTGCTGTGCTCTTGGCTGTCCTGTGGAAGTGGTGGGTGGGTGGGAGGGGAGGGAAAAGGAGAATGACCAGGGGGCATCCTGTTGGTTTATTCAACTTTTATTTTCATCTGAAATGCAGAGGGGAGAGGAAGAAAAAAATCTCAAACTTTTTGCAGGACAGGAAAATGTTTCCTGTCCAGCTCTTAAAGGCTTACCCACAGAAATTTTCTTTTGCTTATATTTTTCTTTAATGAGTCAACCCCCTAAAAATGTGTTATTTCATATTCAAAGTGACATTTTAACATATATTTGCCTGACAATATGACACACATATTGGTTTTAATGAGGGCCTCATTATAAAAAAAAAAGCCATCTACTGAATAAAATACAAAATATTTTCACCTAAATGTTGCGTAAATTATTCAGAAACGGGGTTCCTTTGACAGGCACGTGTGAGGAGCTCGGGCTGCCATTGTCTGTAGCTTGCCTGATCTCTGGGTAGCTGCAGGACTCCCACTCACTCTGTTGGCACAGCAGCTTTCCATGGACTAAGTCCCTCGCCAGTGGAAGAGCCTGTGTCCCCTCGTGCCTCACCAGGTCTGGGCTGAGCAGGGTGTGCAGGGAGGGCAGTCCCTACAGAGCAGGACAGGTCGTGTGCAGGGGTGACACAGAGCAGCCTCTGGAGTGTTCTAGCACAGACTGACCCTGCCCTGCCTCCCGTGTGCTGTGTCCCCAGGACTGGGAACTCCAGCAGGGAGAAGAGGTGACAGTGGAGGTAATTGATAGGTAATTCTTCCTCTCTTGGGGCATCCCTGTGGGACCACAGCAAGTGGTAGGATCTGGCGCTCAGAGTGACCAGATCTGAAGCGCAGAACAAGGCTGATGCACGCCTGCTTCCCAATCCAGGCAAAAGCAAATATACTCTCCAAGAGTTATTATTAAATATTCACCAAGTAGAAAATATTTCAGACATCAATATCCTCACTTAACAAGCCCTGATATCCTATCCTGTTTGCTCTGATACCAGCCACGCAGCAGCTGCTGGTTTTGGTGGGTGCAGGTTGGGATCCTGCCTTAGTTCTAGCTTGTGCTCTTTTATTTTTTCTCCCCCCCTTTTCCTCCTCTTACTTTTTGCCTGAAAAAAAGCACTATCACACATAGTGCAGAGTTAAATTTGGGTTTTCTTGGCAAGGGTTAATAATCAATGTAGATCTTAACAAAGGAGATGCTGCCTTATTATACTGTGAAACTTTTTTTTCTTAACTGTCAGTGAAGCAGTACTAATTATTACTCCAGTGTAAATGAGGTCATTTCCTATTAAGAGAACAAAATGCTTAGCCTTGCCTTGCCAATTCATACCATCTATTTTTCACACATACCCAGCTTCTTAGATTTTTTTTTTTTCAAATTTTGATAAAATCCATTCATTTGTATTAGAAAAGTGTAAACCATTGCAATAATAGTTGCCCATTATTATCCAGATGAGCTTTTGTAATGTGTGGGTTGTTTGAATACCATGTGTTAGCTATGGAACAATTAGCCAGCTGAATGGTTCTTTAAAACAATCAGATACTTTTATCTCCCTGAAAAAATACATTCCTTGGAAGTGTACTGTTTAACTGTAAATTCTGAGGAACATTAAACTCTCATTGCAAGTAGCACTTTAGGATATATGTTGATCAAGGACAAAAAGACATCGAAATATCTTGTCTTCGTGTTTTCATTTTTTTATGCAAGCAAAAAGATTTAAGGAATATTGTAGCAAACAAAGGGTAATTGTTTTAGCCCAGATGTTGCTTTTGCACAACAAGCAGGTTACAATGTTCCCACAGAGCTGATGAGCCCAATCAGTGAAATGATTAAAAATTGATTTTGTCCCTGTAATTACAGTATGTAAACTACTTAGCTTGGATTGCAAAGGAAGTGATTTTCTAATTACGTATATACTCTGGTGTCTAATGATTGGTTTTTTGAAGTAATGAAGAGAGAGCCCTAACGACTCCTTGGTGCTCTGTTGTTTAAGAAAGACCATCTTTAGAGTAAGCAGCAACAGACAAAGAGTTTAAATTGAATTTTCAACACTGTTAATGTGCACATGGATTTGTTTATTAAAGAGACAGTAGCGTAATTTGATTGGTTGAGAACATCATGGCTTTTTTATTATGTAATATATTAAGATGCATGTGTCATGGTATAGGCACAGAGGTGATGGAAACCTTTTTTTGTACTACTTTAAATTCATAATGTTTTCTTACAACTCAATCAGATTGCCACAAATGTCTGTTCATCCTGTGCATCCAGAACACCCGCAGGAATTGAGCACAGGTATCCAATTTTCCTCTGAGCAAAGTTATTTATTTTTTATAGGTGAAAAGTTAAGTTGGCCCTTTTTAAACACCTGCACTGGAACTCAGTGGGCAGCTGTCTGACCCAGCTTTTACTTTTTAAACAAATCTTTCTGAAGGGAGAAGCCTGGGTAGAGAAAAGCCAATGCTTGGGGTGTTTTTGTGGAGCCCAGCCTCACCACAGGTCCCTGGGGACAGGGGGAGGGGGTTCAGGGGGTGGGTGCTACTCTGCAGCCACCCAGGGCAGTCCAAGGGTGCCAGCTGGCCCGGGGGGTTGTTGTCCAGGGAAGCTGTGTGTCAGGTCCTGGGGCATCCCAGGTGGGAAATGCTGTCCTTGGGGCCTGGCATGTGCAGCAGCTACTGGAGACTCCCTTGCTCTGCAGTGCTGGGGCAGGAGGGCAGCGGGTGCTGTCTCCTGGGGTTGATGCTCTGACCCTGCCCCTTCCTCTGGAAACCCCACTTTAGCAATGGGCAGGGTTTTCCCCCAGTGTGTGATTACTGGAGGACGACACAACTGCAGCCACGTGGAGCTCCTGCTCACACCAGGGGAAGGGTGCCTGTGTGTTCCCAAGGCATGATATGGCCCCTGGGGTGGGATTTGACCCCTTTCCAAATCCACAGTGGCAGGTGCCAAGTCACAGTTATGCCATGGTCCCCACCATCAGTACAAGTGTCATTAGCAGTCGTGCTGAACTGATCTGCAGCAGCCACCACCAAGTTAAACCATGTCCCATGGCTGTCTGGGCTTTGGATGAGGCCTGAGCTTGAAAGGCAGGACCAGCACCATGCTGAAGTGATTAACTTTGCAACCAATGTCTAGTCCTCTAACGGGGCAAGTTAATGGTGGTCTTAGTGCCAAAGAACACAGCAAGGTAAAAGCTGTATAAGACAAATGCAAACTAGGATGTCTGAAGCACAGATGTGTAGAAAAAAAACACCTAAGGAGCTGGAGAGAGTTGTGCCTCTTTGATAAAATATTTTGCAAACCCCTTGGCTCCCCAGGAGCTAAAATGATGTGCATTCCTGTCCTGTTCTCTGTGCTGTCTCTTGCTTACCTATATCAGAAGGGAATATGAGAGCCATAGTTTGTCTCGTGATCTTGGTGATGTAAAGGAGCTTCCCTGAAAGGATGTTAGATCAAACACCACAGATTTGCCAGGAGACGTTGACAAATCCTGTAGTGGCGAGATTTGAGTTTTTAAATATCTTTTCTTTAAAAAGGCAGAGAGTTTTATGTACTGGAGATCTCTGGGTGCGTGGGCAGGGTGCACGAGGGAGGTGTGACACCAGAGCTGTAAATGAGGACTGGTGCATGGCTGCGACTCAACTGGGAGACTGTGGTGGCACGGGTGGAAACCATGCCCAGCCTGAGAGAAGTGGTGTCAACTCTTATGTTTTTCGGGAACAGTGGAAAAACACTGATATTTATTCCAACATCCTGCTTTAGGGACTGTTTATCTCTCTTCATCTGTGCATGTAACTCCCAGTGACACTAAGTGGACCCTTAAGGCCCCGTCGGCCCCATCCTGCATTTCTGATGAACACCACGCTCATGTGGGGGCCTGGGAAGGGTGTCCCACACGGCTGCTGGGCTGCCTTCACCCTGTCATTGAGCCTCTTCCCTTGCCTGCTGCCTCTGTCCCTGCATCTCCAATGTGCCTGGGGTGAGAGCAGCTATGCCATGGCAATTCGAGAGGCCCTCAGAAAGCAGCTGATAGGGAATAATTATTTAAACATGACACCTCATTCCATCAGAAAGGGTACGCTGTTTACAGAGGGCCCAAGCCTTGTCCCCTTGAGATTAGCAGGGGTTTAACACTGAGCTGAACAGGACTGGGATGTGGTGCTAAGAGCCTTCCAATGAAGCCTTTTAACCTCAGTATTTTGGGGAAAGTCCCATTGTTCAGAACAAGCCCATGCTCAAGCCTCTCTTTTCCCTTGCTGTGTATTAGATTTTCATCCATAACCTGCAGAAATCCTTCTGTCCCCCACTCATCATGGTATGAGATTACTTTCTCCCTTTCATGTCTCTAATTCGTTTCAAGGAATGATCTACATAAGCATGTTTTAAGAATAACAAAAATTGTGCCATTATACCCTAGTTATGTCTCAGTAGTACCCCTTTTTTATCCTCTTCTTTCTAAAGGTCTTTGGGGTTTTTTCTTCTTTGGGGGTAAAGGTGTGCAGGAGAAACAGGATCACTAGTTGAGCCGAGCACAGCTGCACAGGAGTGTTCCTCTGGGAGACTTACCATGATAAATTGGTCTGTAAGGGTTCACAGTGCCATTTTTTAATGCCAGGGAGTGTATTAGACACTGGTAAACTGGCCCAATTTGACCTAAGTGGAACTGTCTTAATTTGTTTCCATGCAGCTTGCTGCCTGTACCT
The DNA here is from genome assembly GCF_025592945.1 of Manacus candei. NCBI lineage: Eukaryota > Metazoa > Chordata > Aves > Passeriformes > Pipridae > Manacus > Manacus candei. The sequence continues at coordinate 8,054,190 of NW_026138113.1, forward strand.
TTAAAATATCTGCTTTACATAGTCAGTGTCAAATGTGTTAGAATAATATTAGCACAGGTAAGTAAAATACCTTTTTATAAGGCTTTAAATCATTTCTGCTACAGTTTAATGTGTAAAGCTACAGATTTTCCCAATTTGTTCGTAAGGTTATGTATCACAGACCTTAAATCATTTAAGGTTTTAAACCTGAGGGGTTCACTCTTAGTCATGAACTGGAAAGCAGATTGCAAGAGACATTGACATGCTGATCAATGACATGAAGCCTCCAAACAAATCAGTACAGGACTTTAAGAGATGAAGCCTTACTCTGTTCTGTCATCAGAATTTATAAAGCATCTTAGTGAAAGCCCCTTGAGAATCATTCCTAGAATTTTGCAAGTCATGAGCGTGTATGTAAAATCTGAAATTTTTTTTTAAACACAAGTAGCCTTGTAATAGCATAGCAAAAATGTAGTCTGTGATGTCAGTGTAGGAGTACTAAGAACCTGTTTAGTGAGATAACATCTTTTAGAAACCTAACAGTTTATTATCCTCTTTGTTTCTGTTGCTTGGCTTTCTTACATAGAACAAGCTGCAAGGAAACACTAGAAAGGTATATCTTGAGGTTTTAAGACATCAACAACAGCAGGAATTCCAGACAAACAAGCTGTCACTGTTTTCAGATACTGTGCAACTGAAAATGCTGGATGGGACCTATGTTTATCTGCAGGAGTCCAGGGATTTGATTTTCCTATGTGTCCAAATATTGTAACTGAAATACACTCATTTAAATTCTAAAAAAATAGTATGGGCCTTTATAAATGGGACCTGAGTCCTGTCTAAATATGACTTTATATTTGGGAAGACCTAATCTGATGACAGGGGTTTTCTTTAACCGTTTACAAAGGGTTTTTTGTTCTCTCCGGTTAACATTGCAGGTGCCTGGCTTGACTTTCCCAATGGAAATGGGAGTAATGCCTTGAGCCTGGATTACCACCCCTTCAGCTCAATACAGTAAAGTGTCTAATGAGAAGATATGCTTTGCCTTTTGGGGCTTATAATTCAAGTATAAACCCAGAGACAATTGGAATGTAAAAGAAAATTAGGCATGAGGAGAAGGCAAAAAACAAATGTCTTCCTACATGTGAGGAAAAATGGGGATGGCAAACCAGGTGTCTACTGCACAATTGCTGGCAGTTTGCTGTGGAAATGTGAGTTATGAAGGACGGGTTTAAGCTTTAGCTGTGGTAACTCTCCTATGTCAGAGAAGTTGTATGGCAGAATCATCATTTGGAGAACATTTCAAAGCGTGACAAAGACTGGTTCAATCTGTAAGCAAAGGGTGGAATTTAGGAAGTGTTGTGGTAAACCATGGCAATGACAGTAAGTAGCCTGTGTTTGGTGTGGTGGAGAAACCAAAAAGAGTGAAAAGAGGAGGTGACATGGACAAAGTGGGACACTGTAGCAGCATTTGTCCCACATATGGGACACTCTGTAGTAGCACTTTGCATTGGGTGTAATGGGGACAAGGCGGAGACTGGAGACAACTTAGAAGGTACATGAAAATTGTTGTATTGGTATTGCACTAATACTGGGCTGTGCTTCTTAGTAGTTTTCAAAATTATTTAATATTGTTTTCATCATTAATAGAACCCCTAAAAATTGTTGTTTACCCTTCAAGTCAACAAATGGCCTTGTGCAGCAGTGTGGTCCTGCTGGTGCTGACTGGTTTAAACCAAATGCAGCAAAATGGCCAAGCTCTTAATTATTTCCCACTGAAATGAAGGATGCAATTCTGTACCACAGCCTGGCAGGGGGGCTCTGCAGAGAAGTCAGTGCTTCTCTGGGAAATCAGTGTTGGTAAGGTGAAGCCCTAAGGCTGTGGTGCTTGAACTGGGGTTTCAGAGATTGTATGAAAAAGTTTGGCTGATGTAGATGTACAGAGTGTATTATTTGGAAGTGACCTTTAATTTCATTTGTTAGACATGCATAGGAATAAACATAGTTAGAATTCTCAGTCATAAATTCTTCAGATTATAGCTTCAGTCGAGTGAACTTTATTTTGCTCTAAGAACGCCCTTTGTTTTTGTTTCTATTTTGCTTACTAATGTAATGGCCCTAAATTCACTACTGACAAATATCTTGGAAGTATTCTGGCTTGGCTTTTACTGCTGGCTCTTATCTCTTTTAAGTAGGGTTTATTAGATGAGATCATCTACAAAGGACTTATTTCTGTTATAAAATGGAATTAAAAAAAGTAAAAATACAATTAGTAGCTGTTCTCTTTTTACTCAGTTTGAAAGATTAGAATATCAATGTCAAAGAGAATAACTGGGTTTCTGGAGTATGCTATGCAACTTTTGTTTTATCCTGTTTTGTCCTCTTTTGCTGTACTGTCTAGGGGAAAGGATCAGAAGAATTTCATTCTGTTCCTCATCATTATCTTGAGGAGAGGTTTTCCCTCTCAAAACAATCCTGAACTGAAAGAAGTTTTCAGTTCCCAATATGAAATGACCACCAAACACATACATTACGAAGGCTTAAAAAATAAAAGATGTTAATCCCATTAATATTATAATTCTTAATACTCTCTGCTGTCCTGTAGATTGTCTGCTTGAGGTGGCATTGTAATATTTTAACGTAAATATCTGATTCAGACACTGAGTTTCGACATATTAAATTTCTCACAGGTTTTATTTTTACAGTTGTGACCTTCAGTACCTATCCTGTGTCTTTTAAGAATTTCCTCATCCAGGGAACAGATTCGTTGGCTTAAGAATAACTGGTAAGAATACTTACTTATCTTATTCTCATAACATTTTCTTCTACTTATGGATCTGAGTATACGTTTGTTTTTCCATATAAAACTGTGCTAAAACAGAATACCTAAATTAGATTTTAAAGTCTGTTCTCACATATTATTTTACATTTTCAAGAATACAATGTTTATGTCTTGCAAAACTTTATTGTAGTTCTTTCAGGGTATAGTGAGCTACAAATAGATTTTTTTCAAGAAAAATGTCTGCTTGGTGAAATCATGAGCATTCATCTTTATGCAGTTGATATGTAATAATTGTGTTGGGGATGAATCATCATTTATTACTTTATCATCAGACTGCTGATTTAAAAAACCCATGACATTCCTGATTAAATTCATTTTATCACTTTTTGGGTTTGTTTTTTTTTTTCCCCCCGTAAGTTCAATAGAACATCTCATGCATATTATTAAAACCCATATTCTGTTGTATATTAGCATGAGAAGAACACCCATGAAAATCAGTGGGTGGAGGGCTGTACTACATTGTATATGTGATTTTCCTCTGAGCTATTCCAGTGCAATAGAAGAAAAGCTCCTGTAAAGTCTGAGAAATCAGATTGGTGTGGAAATAAGTGTGAAATCAGAATTGGGTTATTTGGCCCTCAGTTTGAAATAAAAGTCTAGCTTCCTAGGAAATAACTAATAATTAATTCCACATTCTACATGCATTAATTGATTCTTAAATCAAAATTTCTGATAGCTGCTGCTCCCAAATCAAATTCTTATGTTATTTCTTTATTATAATTGTTATACTGGATTGTCCATTCGTTTTTATATGTTGGGAATCAGTAGAAATTGTGTGATTCAGTGGAGTTGTGCTGATTTATAGCTGATGTAAGTGAGAGGATATCCAGGCATATTAAAGCTTCAGTAATGCAAATGCATAAGCAGGTATTGAATTACTGATGCTAATGGAATTACTCACGTGAGTAAAGTTAAGTATAGACGTAAGTGTTTTCAGGATTGATGTCCATACTTATGAATTTATATCATTTAAGAGTATGGCTCACAATTTTTAAAACTTACTAATTGAATGTGAGCTACCGGATTTTATTCTAGACAATTGACTCAGAAAGAATTACAGTGACTTGATTCTAGAATAATTCCATCAACTTCAGAGAAGATATGTGGATTTTTTAATGTTGTAAATAAGGATGTAGTTTGACCAATTCACTTCACTGATCCCTACTAATATCAGGAAATACTTGCCAGAGTAAAGGAGGAGCGCAAAACCGGACAATTAGTAATACAAATGGTTTCAATCAAATGGTTAAATAGCTCAGCAAAGACGTGGTTCGTTTTGTAATAGCATTTGGAATCCAAATAAAACCATCTGAGAGATGTGCTGTTTGTTGTGATGTTAATACAGAAAACAGAAAACTCTCAACACGTCTTCAGTTTCAGGGGGGGTGTTATGAAGCCACAGAATATTAAAAAAAAAAAAAACAACGAAAAAAGAAAAATTTCCAAGCCCACAAACTTAAAATACACATGCAGAAGCTCCTAACCGATTCTAATTAACAAAGCTTACCTTTCTCTTGACCATAGAGGTCATCATGTAAACTATTTAAATTGATAGTAATATTATGCACCACGAAATTAATTTTACATTGTATACAGTTTTTATTGTGACTTTATCTTGTTTCAAAAGTGCTTACTTTCTGATTTTGTGGATATTACTGACTGGATTACTTTTATTTTGGTTTTTACACAACAGTTATATTAGAAATTTGCTGTTTTATTCTTACCTTCTTAGTAAAAATCCTTTTATCACACAATGGGTAATTTATATCCATTACCAGCCCTTTCAATCCTTTTCAGTGGTGCTGTCAGTGCCTTTGGCACAGTAATGATTAATGTGATCTAATAATAGTGTGCCATTATATTACCTTAGTAAAACATGTACCAACATCCTATTCAGATCTACCAAATTCATAGCTTCCTATAATATTTTTGTTGAAAGACAGGATTACTATTTTTCAAAGCGGAATTTTTTTTTTTTTGCCTTTAACATATTTAATGAAATTCACAATTCTTTGCCATGGTAATCTTTGTGCATGCATTTGGGCTTGATGGGTGAATTTTATATCATTCTGCATTATTATGATTTGTTAGGCAAATTGTTTGACACGTAAAGAGAGATATGCATTACATTGTTTTGCTTTGTTAAGGGTGCATTTTAAGCATTCAGTACCTTCTGATTATTCTGCTGTATTTATCATAGCGGGTATATTTAGATTGTATTATGCAAGAATAAGCATTTGGGCTAAAATGTGTCTCTTTCTGCATTCTAACCCAGATACTGCCACGTACTGCAGAAGGCAAGCTCCCTGCTCCTCTGCCCAGCAGTACCAGTTTTGGTTAAGTTTATTTGCTGTGGTTCTTGCTCTTTGGCACTTCCTTGCTTCTTTTTTTTTTTTTTTCCCCTTTTGTAGAAACGTGCAAATAGTGCCCAACTGTGAACTGGAAACTGGCATTGTGCAGTGCTATGTCTCTGGTTTTCAACCCAAGGTACACACATTTGACAACCAAATTCATGTGTGTCTGCCCTGTACTTGAGGTTCACTCAAGTGACCCCTAACTCCAGCTGTCAGGTAGTACCAGTTCACCTGAGGAGCAGAGGGACTATCCAGGGGACACATTTTTGGTAACAGCAAGTGTTGTTGCCTTTAAAAATGTTGGAGTTCTGTATGTGTGACTGCCTTCCAGTCATTCCAGTTACATACCTGATGGATGCAGTGGGGGAATTTGCTGCTGCTCTTGCTCTAAGCACTGATTCCCCCAGTCCTCTGAAACAGGCAGGACTTTAGTCATGGCACTCTTTCCACCCTTGGGTTCATCTATTTAATAATGCTTGTAATCAGCATGGCTGAAGAGTTTGGGTAAGACTGCATCTTTGCAAAGCATCTTAAATCTTCATCACCTAGAGATGTCATTATTGCAGTCAGGGAGTCAAATACTTAACACTGTCACAGTAAAATCAAAATGAAACAGCATGTCCACATTTTAACTCTACTTTGTGATGTTCTGTTAAATACATACTCTTACTGTTTCATCATATCACAATAAATAATGAATGAGAAAAATATTTTAATCTCGTCAATACTGGCAATGTCTAAAAACAAGCAAAGTGTGTGTATGCATTTATGTGGATTCCTTATTTGATTTAGGCTAAGCGATACAGCTGTAACATGATTTGAAATATGCAATCAATGTAAACGAAGAAGAATATTTTGAATGCAGTATATAAACTGTGTGGTTCTTTAGACATAGTTTTAGGAAAAGAGAAAAAGATGAGGATTGTCATACCGTATAACAATAGTACTAGCACTGGAAATATATGCAGCAGCTTTATTTTCTGCCACAGTAAAGACAATCTTAAGTCTTGGTCATTTAAATCAAAGACATTCTCATCTCTTCCACATAGCTGATTCTTCATGACATAACAAGAAATGAGGGGGGAAATAAAGCCTGAAATCTCGGTTTAACATTGTATTCAAAAGGTTTAGAGAAAGTTCAAAGAGATGCTTCCCTGTTTTTAGTGGTAAATAGTTATGTACAAAAGAGAAAAGCCTTTTATAATGATCTCTTCAAAATCAGTTTACTAATGGAGATATAATTTGTTAAAGCTCTAACACAGCTGTACTGGTCTTGAATTAGAGATGCCTTAGGTTGCACTGTAAGTCACTGGGCAGTCTATTGTGCAGATTGCATTATACCTTACTGCTTTATTACTCCTGGATCCTGCAGTTTCACTAGTCAGGACCAAGCCAAAATGAAAAATGGTGCCTTCCTTTTTTGGACTGAGAATAGAATGGTCAGTGAAATATTTCTCCCTCATCTCTTTACATGCAACTCAAAATAGATGTGGTAGACTGCAGAATAGACTTCTCCATGATCTAAAGCATTTTCAGGGCCTGGTTGGTTGGCTGTTATGTTGCTCCTTTCAGTGAGAGGTTGTTGTATGAAGTACATGAGGCACCAGGTTCATCGGGGTAGTTTTATGTCTGTTTATTGGTAAAGTAAGATTTGAAGTCAGTGAATTGGCCAGCAAAGAATTATTTCATCTGCACATATTTCCATCTTCATGCTGATGGGACAGAGGCTCTGATGTGTCACCTCTGGGAGTAGGGCTGGTTAGAGGAGGGAGAAGAGGACCCTGAGGCAGGTGCATAAGCTGTTGAATAAAAGCACCATTACAGTTCACTGCCCTTGTTTAAACTCCTACCCCTGTTGCTGTACTGTCATCCTTAACACACTTGGGTAGGTGAGGAAGTGGCTTCTTTTGTATGACTGTGAAAGAAAGGCCTCCCAGTAAGCAGAGGAAGAAGAATAAAATAAAATTTAAAAATCTTGGCCTATTCTTGAAAGATAGAAAAGCACAAGAGGAAAGTATTTTTGGCTTTTAAGGCTAATTTTGTCTCTTATGAGGCCATCAAGTCAATGAGTAGAAGTGGCAACTGGTAATTCTTGGGTTATATTACTAGCCACTGAATTACTGTGTGACTTTAGTAATGAAACATAAATGTTCCTTCTGTTCCCCAGTGGGCATAATACCATTTACCTGTCTCAAAAATGCTTTGTAATTTAATTAACACTTGGAGTGCTCTTTGAGATCCTTAGATAAAAGCAGGCAAAATGAGTCAATTGTTACAGAAATCCCAATTTATCCCCATTTAAAAAAAATTACACTTTGTCTTGACTTTTTCAAACCTCAAATAATGTTTGATAGGAGTTTTGGGCTTTGTTCTTACTGGTCCTTAGAGTCACTTATTCTTAGTGATTTGCATAGGCATGGTGTAGGTAGTATTACTTTTTTTTGTTCAACAGAGTATTTTGGTGGATCATAAATTACCAGTCCCTGTGCTGGGAATCTATTTCTGAGAGAAGCATACATTTTCAGAGGAGAATTTGACTTGTGCTAGACAAGTTGTGCATTATTCTTCAATATATACCTTTCATTGTTTTGGGGAAAAGATTTCTTAATTTTTAGTTGTGCACTGGATGTAATAGCTTGGTCTTTGTTTCATCAAGTATGCTAGTATCTTGCTGTTAAATTACATGATTGTACTATTGTAACTACAGCTGTTCAACAACCATTTTTAATTAACTCATCCTGCCCTGGCCAGATCGCTGACCAGTGGCCAAACCAAGGATTTTCTTGGTATAGACAATCACTGTCTAGAAGTACACACTGATCCACCTTAGACTGAAATATTTAATTGTATATATACTTTTGTTTGAATATATACTTTGTAAGATGTGCAGTTAAGTTGATTTTTGCGTCTGCTCTGACCTCCAGTAAAGGTTTGGCTAAGGCAAGCACAAACACTTGCAGCAAGTGAGCTGCAGCTTCAACCCATCCATGCTTTCCATCTTGTTTTGGAAACAGCCAGACCTCTCTCTCAAATCCTAAAGCCCATCTCTTTGCTCCTGGGTACCTAATTCATTCTCACCCTTTTTCCTTGGCAGCTTCATTCACTTATGTGAGCTTTTCTTTTCAGGGACTGTGCAAAAAGCACACACATACCTGGATACAGCTGGGCTCAAAGTAAGGTTCTTGGCAAAAAGTCTGTGTTCACACATTTTCTCCCTTTTAATCTACTTTCTGCCACTATCTTATTTTAACAAATCAAAAGGAGTTTAAACACCCTTTTAAATAAGAAGATATTCTCAACAAGCATCTCACCACTAGCAAAAAGCAAGGCTCACTTGTTTGTACACAGCCTTGATGAAATATCTCAAAGTTTTGCTGAGCAAGGCTGCCATTCCCTTCTGGTATCAAAAGTGCCATTATCTTGAAGTTTTAAGTTGTACTATTTGTCTAATAGCACATAATAAAACTGACGAGGGAGTTTATACCTTTTATATTCTTTCCTTCATGTTCTCCAGCAGTTGTTTCAGGAGAACCCTTTTGGTCTTGATTTGATAGTTTAAATAGACAGTCCCATGCAGTTGTGACAAACCAAGGTCTGACTCTCAGCTTTTATGGAAATCTGGTAAAGCCAGAATAGCACAAGTGATCTGCCACTGCTTTTTGAATATTTTAGAGCAACAGAAGTTCTGTTTAACAGAAGTTGTTAATGTTTTTTTTTCTGACTCTACAGCTGACTTTCCTTCTGTATAAGTTTTACTTTTTAAATCATATTCTACCACGAAAGGTTTGGAGGAGAGGTAAAGAGGGAGATCTTTGTGAAATTCATCCCTCTGCCCAGCTGTAGTGACAGGTAACAGTGCTGGGCAGAAGTGCAGTAGCACTGTGGACACCCGCACACGTGTAAAGGACTCTCTGAGACCAGCTTGCTTTCAGAACAGGTGAAAGTGTGCAACTGTAATGCCCAGTCAAAAAGCAGAAGCCTCTCTCCCTTTCTCCCTCATGCCCTTCCTCTGGAATATTACATTTTTACTGAAAGTGTGTGTGGATAAAAATAGAGCACATGTTAACTCTCTTAATAGTGATCTCAAGTGTTGCTTTGAATGGACATTGTCCTCTGAGCTAAACACTGGAGGAAAATTCTTGTGTTCCTTTTCTTTCCTGTGGGTAACTGCACATTGCATAGCTGACCAAATATGCCAAGACTATGGAAAAAAGAGAAAATGGCAAGATGACTATTTCCCCAAAACCGTAAACACACATTGCAGCCTGGCTTCTTATTTGAGAATGCAAGATTTTACTTTTTGAATAACTACTGTATTTTAACAATAGGCATCAAGTGGTTGCTATGTGATACACAACAGTGTTTTTCATGAACTTTTGGCTGCTGAATAAGCCCAGCAAATATGGGTTCTTACCCTTTTAGTTTTCTGGGTCAATTCATTTTGCACAAAGGAGAGAATGATAATTTGAGTTGTAGGCAGAGAATGTTTTCTTCACATGGTAGGAAAGATGAAAGCTGTTTTTATTTGATTTCTTTTTAAATTAAAAATTATAATTCTTTATAGAGTTACAAATAATTATCTTATTACTAAAGGCATCCTGTAAACTTGTTAGAGTCTTTCTCTGTAAAATAGTTGCTGATTGTCACTGCAAACTAAAAGTGAGAGAGAAATATAAATATATATGTGATGCGTATGTGTGGAAATGTTTTATTTTTTTTTTTTAAATACTATTTGATTACTTCAAAAGTAAAAACCTGGGCAAATGCTTTTTGTTTGCTGGATGGTGCTGGCTGGTTACAGGCTATATAAAATTGTTTTCTGAACTGCTTTTCTCTAAATGCTCAGTCCTCTCCTGCTTATGGGTCAGAGAGGACAGTGTCTATCAGATTTAGTTGGCTTCCTGATGGGACACCACATTGAGGATGCTTTTATGTTCTTATCTCCTGTTCTTCTGTTGTTGGAATCCCATGGAGCAGGATTTTTCTGAAAATTGTGGATCTAAAATCTGTGTGAGAGCAGGGGCTGGCACTCAGTAATGGGAGGGGAGGGGGCAGGTGAGGTGGCAGAAAAGCAGGCAGATGTCAACAGCTACTGGGAACACCACTGAGACACAGGATTAATGCCAGTTTATGGAGGGAGGAGGAAGACTCCAGAAGCAGGGATAAAGGAGGGTGTTTGGGGTAGGGAAGGAAGGGCATTCAAGTTATTCAAGGGAAGGGAGAGAAATTATTTCTAGCTGTGCAAAGGTATGAGATGTGTGCCTGTCTCTTTAGTTTCTCAGCGCTAAAGATCTCCTTTAATTGTAATTAGCTTCTGCAGTAAGTACACTCACAGGGACCTGTTCAGGAAGGCTTTGGTGAAGAAAGAAGGGCTGGTTTTGGAGAGGAGTGAAAGTTGGAAGAGTGCTGAGGGCAGATCCATGGTATTGAAAGATGAAGAGTTTTGGGCAGGGTGAGCAAGGAGATTTAGTTTAAGGATTCAAGTGCCACTAAGATAGGATGGGTGGAAGGTTATCATGCTCTTTTGTGAGGTGTTTCTAAACCAAGAACTATCCTATCCTGTATCAGATGTGTAGGGGCCCTTGTTTGGACTTGTCCAAATCAATGGAGAACATAGCCTATGTGGCAAATTCAACAGGGCTTTGAAGGGCAGGTAGTTGAACCATTGATGTCCTGCTTTCCTCTGTTGGTGTTACATTGGATTTGGTTACTCCAAGGAAAGTACAGTTGTAATTACTTCTCCTTTTCCTGTCCATGTATGACAGCATCCATCAGTGCTCATCCACACAATTAAGTGTCACAATGAGATGTGTTTTAAAATGAGAAAGAGGTACAGATTTCACCTGAGCACTGTGACTGTTCATTTTCTAAGGCTGTTCATTCTCACCATGCTGCCAAAATGCAGCTCTAGAGCAAGCTCCAGAAAGGCTCCATTTCATGCCATCTTTTCTCTAATCTGGATATAACTTCAGTGAATTATCACAGTGGCTGTAGCCCTCCATTTGTGTAATTTACATAATTCCATTAGGTTGAATAAATTTACACAAATTTGTACCAGGTGCTTCTGCTGAGAAGGTTTGTGTTGGTTATTTTTGCTTTGGGTTTTTTTGAACATAGTAAAGCTATTTATGCATATGGTTACTGTGGCAGATATGAGTATTTCACCTTACTTAAAGAATTACATTACAAAGGAGAATGGAGTTACAATATACCCCAGGTCACTGTGTCCTGACAATTTCCAGAAAATTCTCTTTTTCTCTCTCCATTTGCCCAGTTGCCCTTCTATTAAAAATATTTATTGCATCTTTCTAGTTAGGTTCATTCAAAATCCAGTTTTGAGGGACATACCTTTTCTCTCTGGTCTCAGACACTGCAAAACCCCCACCCCAGATGATAACAGGGATGACTTGCTCAAATTGAAAGAAAAAATCTTTCATGGAGGATACTTTTTAGTTTTATTTTATTAGATGTTTCATGTAAAGCATTGGGATGATTTTCTCTCTCAAAGTCATATCATACACAAAGCTGTCTTCAGGGCTGTTTCTTCTAGTTCACTGGACAGCTGTTCTGCCTGAAAAGAAAGAAAAGATCATATATCAATCAAAGACTTCAGGAGAATCCTTATGTTCTTTAGCTAGTAGGAAGATCCTAACTGTGAGTTCTTGATCTTCTGACTTCTGCTTTTTTCAGTTTGGAGAACTGCATTGATATATTTTGCAAGACTATCTGTTGAATTTATTTTTTTTTTAATGTTTCTTTTGTGTGTCGTTTTGATGCTTGGAGGGTGTTACAAACTCATCCTCACAGATGACAGCCACATCACAAGCAAAGAGTTTTCTTACCCCTGTGACTTGATTCATCCTCTTCTGAATGTCACTATGGGCAGAAATTAGTGCTACTTGGCAGAAACAAGGTTCTCTGCTCTGCTCTGCTGGTGCTGAACTACTGATTTCCAGTGGAAAAAGACTAAGAGGCTGAAGGATGTGCCCAAGCTGCAGCCCTCTTAACTTGTACAGAGGTCTGTATTTACTCATCATTCTGCAGTTCTGTAACTCCCTTACAATGAAATAACTAACAGGGAATAAATTTCTTTTTTAAAAAAATATATGTTATTACTGTTTTTACGTTTACCCTAGTCTGTCATGCTACTTTAAAGAAGATTCAAAATACATTAAAATTCCTCGCCTTTAAAAAAATATTCAGAATACTTTGTACAATTTACTAAGTGATGTGTATATACAGTAGCAGAATTGAGTTTACCATGTGTCCTTTCACCTTTAAGTGTGGGGTGAAACACATAAGTGAACTTGGATGCTGCCATTTTAGCCTAGCAGTGATTACATTCCAGACTGGAAACCACATCCCTGGTGCAGGGTTTTCCGGCCACTTTACATTATGAGCTGAGTGTCAGAGCTTGATTGCACTGCACAGGTAGACTGGGACCAGGCTGAAGGCTGGCTGGGACACAGCAGTAGCCCAGAGGAGCTATTAAGTGAGCCTAGGCATTTTTGCACAAAGGAAAAGGAAAGACAAAACTAAACTCCAAGAAGAGTTTTGTGTCCACCTGTTGGTGCTCTTCAAAGCAGTCGTGCTATGTCAGCATTCGATGGTATCTTCAGAGCCCAGGCAATGCCACGTGGGGCTCAGCAATACACAGATTTGCAGTGTTTTGATGTGTTTTGCTGGAAGAAACCCTCTGTTCTCTAAGCCAGCAGACCTTGACTTTGGTAAGGCTTGCAAGGGCTGTCTGGCCTGGATTCCTTTATGTAGGATTGCAAGCAAAATTAAGGCATGACGCAGTTAATTATGCAGTAGAAAAGAGGTATGAGGAAAGGAAGATGTGCCAGCATAATTGCAGTAAATTCTTGTATTTACATATACTTAAAGTTGTTCTGATCCAAAATTTCCTGGAGCGAATGAATTTATTGATTCTAAGCAGATCTTGGATCATATCGCTTGCCACATTGGATCAGAATATTGGGCCATCAAGTGCCATTGATTATGACCAGGAGCAGAAAATTTAGAGAAAGAGGCAAAAAACCTGTGATCAGTCATTGCAGAATAAGCTCTCCTGAAGGATGTTGTAATTATAAGCAGGACTCATGGCTAGTGTGCACAACATGATAGCTCCAAACAAAGGGAAAACAATGGGGATGATTTAATTCTCTTTTGCTTTGAAATAGAAAAAGATCAGTTTTATTTAATCAATAGACTCCAGGGTTTGATGTATGGATGAAAACTTACAATCAGTGGAATAATATTTCTGGTTAAGCACTTCTCATCAGGAACTTGTTTGACCTGTGAGCTGCTTCATTTTTTAAACTTAGATGTCTCTATTATAGAACTTCTAAAGATTGTTGCAGTGCCAGCATGGGGAGTGCGTGCGTGCTTTAATAGGGATGCATCTTGTAGGAGAGGAGATAAACCTTTTTCTTTGTACACAGACACATACATGATTTATCAAACATATTGTATTACTCTGTCTTTACAGTAAAACGTACAGTGGATGTGAATTACTCTATCTGTGAAGGATTAGAAACTCTGATGTTCTGTCTTGTATTCAAGAAGAGGATTACTCTGTGATAACATGCAGATAATTTACTTTTAGTGAGATATTGCAGTTTAAGGACAGCAAAATCAACTTTCTTGAGGTAAAAGGAATAGGAGTTGGTATAGAATAATACAGTGTAGTTGACCAGTCATAGGAATTTCAAGAGAACATCAGAAATATATCATTATATATTTATTGAAGAGTTCCATTTCCATTATCCCCAAATGATCTTTTGATTTAAAAGAAATAAAAATATGTTGTAGATGCTGAGTACCTTGAAATTCACCAATTTTACTGCATGTATTGGCGTGATTGGCAGCATTACATGCCAGTAGCTCATTTAAATATGAAACATCTGTACGTTATTATTTAGGGATTTTTCATCTGTTGATTTTAGAAATGAGGGTTTTATGAGTCCTTGCATGCATAGTTCTGTGTTACTTATATACAGAAGCAGTCAGTAATGAAAGAATAGGCCAAAAATATACTGTATATGGTCTTGTGATTAAGATAGAAAATGCAGAGTGAATGAAGAAATACAGTATGCACTGCATTTGATTTTAGGTGTGGCAGCAGCAATTATGATTTTGTAACAGTGAATAACATGACAGTTCAAAAGCACAGTGAGAAGATTATGCTTTCTTATACACAACAATGTAAATTCTTAAAATAACAATGTAATTTTTACATTTTTCACTGCATATCAGGATAATCCAATTTAGAACAATTTATTCTCAACAGGTATGGTAAAAATAGATATATCATTCTGGAGCGTGGTATAATACATTAATTTTTATGAGTGAGTTATGAAGATGTACAACTCAGGACCTAGGATAAACATCATATTCCTTAATTAATCCATTACATTATGGCACATATGTGTCACTTTTATTACCCTAAAATGAAAAATGTTGGGGAAAGCAAAGTAAGCTGGTGGGTATTTTTTTTCTGTATTAGAAAATCTTTCTTCTAAAATCATAAAAATCTAAAATCTAATGCAGCAAACACTATTAATGAGTTAAACATCTGAATTTCTTGAAGACTTGTAAGATAAAGAGCCATCATTGTCTGGTAATCGTTCAAATACATTCTTAGCTCAAATATTTTAAAGATTCTGGATGTAGTTCCTACATGTTTAAATTAATCTAGACCACTTAAATTCCAGCTAGAGAATACAGAGGAAGCTGTGATGGAGCAACAATATAGGAACGGTAGTGGAAAATGAAGAAGAAAGCATTATCTGTCGCTTTAATATCCTAAAATGCCACAATATGGGTGCTTATAGTTTCTGAAGCCACCTGGACAGATCTGCAATGAACCTTTCTGTGTTATGGATCTTATTATAGGTTTTAGCCAAGATTCTCCCTTCTGCCCTGTCATAGATCTCCAGTAAATCTGGTGTATTTGTTTAAAGGACAAGAAACTCGTAATTTCTAGAGGATGGGTGTCAAAATGCCCCTTTTTGCTTGATTGCTCTGGCCTCAGCTTAGGAGGTTGTTCCCTTCGTCTCTGAGTGTGGGTGGGTGTCACATTTTAAACTCAGAGTTTTATTTTAAATGGAGATGAATATTAGGCTTGTAATTATAAATATTTTGCATTTACAGAGGAGGATCTACAAGAGCTTTCATCGTCCATCGATTAAAGAATTAAACCTCGCCACACTCCAGCCAGCCAGGTAGGTTCTGTTAGTCCTGCAGGTCAGAGCAACTGTGGGATGGGAAGGGGGGATGATTTTCTGAACACTGGTCACGGGAAGAGCTATGCAGGGCACATCTTGAAACAGGCTCCAGATATCCCTCACTTCCTGGTCTGAGGCTTCTTCTCAACAGAATTTATCTGTTTGATTGTCCAACATGGGAACTGTTTTTTCCAAAATGTGGTATTTCAGTTGTATTTATGTACTAGAACTGGGTGCTGAGGCAATCACTTGCAACTCATCTACTACACTGTATAGGAACTTCCTAATATCAAACTCATAAGTTTATGAATGTGTGTTTTGTGAGCCCAAGAGCAAACGATCTTTTACATATCTGTGTGAATACATTTTAATGTGATTTTACAATGTGAGGTTATCTGTCACTATTTGTCATTTCTAAAATCTGATACTAATAGAATTTAGTATTTGTCATTTTACATTAAAATAAGAATAGACATAAGACAACATAAACCAAAACACTATTAACGGAAAAATGAAATTAGAGATTATTGTGTATTGAAGACATGAAATTTAATACAAATTAACACAATACAAAGAAATATGTTTTTCTGCTATCTCAGCATTAGAAGAATAGCTCTGCTTTTCTCCATATGTCTGTGTCACCAGGTTGTTATTTCTTTTGTTTAGTCATATAATAGAATGTGTTGAGACATATTATCCTCAACTTGTGTAACAGCCTACAAATACTGATTGCAGTTTGAGCTTGTTATGGAAAAGTATTGCCCTGTGGATTGAGAAAATGACCAACAGCGGACTATAATCTATGAAGCTGAGAGTAAAATTGCCAACTAGAGGTCATTTTTCAAACCAAGGGGCAATAGTTTTCTACTATAAACTGAATATTACAGTCAGTATATGTTTTATTAAACCATTTCAGAAACTTGGGAGCAGTTTCATTTAAACTTCTTGCTTGATGTGGCTCAGAGAACAGGCCCAGGGCAGCTCACAAAAGAGACCTGGCAGTCTCTATAATAAATATTCTGTATACTCAGTAATTATGAAGGCTTTAGGGTCTTTATGGTGAATGGCCATATCCTGCCACCATTCTGAATCCTTAGCAGCAATTGAAGTCATTAAGATTTGTGTGTAAAAATCAGTGCAGGCCAATGTTTCTCACTGTAATACTATGACAAACTAGAGGCAAACTATACAGAAAAGCCAATTATGGCTATTGCAGTCTAAAAGATTAAAAGGAAAGCACCTTTTCCTTCTCCATACTCTCTTACTGCTTTTCTCTCCTACTGAAGTGTGTAGATGATGACAGTCATACAGGGGTGATTGCCTAGTGCCTCAGTCAATGACAGGATTTCCAGTCTGGAATAACAGAAATGACAATAATGGACAAAGGGAAACCTTTAACCTCCTACTCTTCCTCACTGTGCTTATTCATTGAGTTCTGCCACCCTGTGCCTGGGGAACAGAGGTGCTTCCTGCAACCATTGCTCTGAGGGACTCTTGCTGTCAGTAGTTTGTCAGTACAAAGTCCTCAGTGGATTTTAGGTTTTAGGAAGAGCGATGGGGAGTTGTAGCTTCTCTGCAAAACAGGGGAGCAAAGAAATATCAGAAAGACCACAGTGTCTTGGGAAGAAGGGAGCAAAATAAAGCCTTTAACTTTTTCCTGAAGAATCCCTGATAGAAGCATTTTGTTTAGAGCTCTTTGTGGAACTTCTCCTTAACTACTTCTGCAAGCATCAATGTCAACTACCCTACAAGATTTCTGATTCTCTGTTTTGGGGCAAAGCTCATGGTCTGATCCTGGTTTTGTGGCATAACCATGTCACAGTCCAATACTATTGTGTTGTCCACAGTACACATATTTCAGTTCCTGCATGCCTAAGTTGCAAATTCATGTGACAATCATGTCTGTAAATTGTGTATTCTCATAACCATAATTAGAACTTTCTATCTGCATTTGCCAGATTAATGCATAGTTACAGCTGTAGCATGGGCAAATTAGGTCCAAATATGTTTTTGTACTTGGAGTTTTTAAAAACCAAACCTTACACCCGTATGTGTGTAAATATTATACAGACACAGACATAATTTTCAAATGGTCATATTTTAAAGGTCTACATAAAACTTCACCTCGGTAAGGGTGATGGATTAGAATAATAAAAAATGGAGCAGCAAAAGACCTGTTATACATCTAGTCCATCTTCTTGACATTACAGGATTGTTCCCTACAGAGTACTTGCTAACACTTTGTCCAGAGCAGGTTTAAATGTCCCAAGCAGTGAAGTTCCAACTAAAGTTTGACAGATATAATTCAAAGGATATTTTTCTGACACTCCATCTTAAATTGAACAGTTTACCATGTTATGTTGGTCATAATTTCAGGGTCCTGTCCTGTGTGTATCTCCTTGGTGCTTCCAGGCTTCTAAATATTTGCAAAAAGTCTTCGTAAATTACTTTGATATTTACCATGCCATTTTCTCTCATCCTCTACCTAACACTGTCACTGGGCAGATTGTGTGGGGTTTTTTCCCCCCCAAAAACTCTCTTATAGATCAAAAGACTGGGCCAAATAAAGATGATGCACTGAATTTAGTGTTGCATATATTGCATAATATAAACACACACTATATATAAGATTATGTATCTACTCTGTGTTCATTTCTAGGAGGATGTTGTTTAGAGGACTGTCTGATTGTATTGGACCCTCTACAAACATATAATTAATCTCATTTTTAGAAATGCTTAGCTCCAAGCTGAGAGTATAGAAATATAGGGTTATTAGTTTCTAGAACATTTTTATTATGCACTTTCTATTTTGATTGACAACTATTAGTATTTTAAGATGACAGAACTAAAACTTATGCTGCCAGATAGCATCAAATGTAATGTATGCTAAGTAAACAGAAGCATGTGAGCAGGATAATATTTATTGTATAGTTACACAGCAATGTGGTAAGAGACTAGAGAGAAAATTATTCTTCAGGAAGGATATTTGATATTTTACGCTTTTTAGAAATACAAACATAGGACTGAACTTTGCACCCTGTTTCCTCAGGGTAGCATGCAGGTTTTATCATCTATCTTGGCTGAGTTGCTATTGAAAGCTTCCATTCTTCACTTCTTTTCTCTCAAATTGCCTGTGTAGGAGAGGAGAAGAACCAGTTCTTTTCCTGGAGAGCTTTACTTCCAAGTCATTTGGTGGGGTGAGAGGCACAGTCAGGAGAAGTGTTGTGTGAGAGGAGATTCATGAGGAGAAGGATTGGAGCCACTGTGACCAAGTCAGGTTGCACTGTCTCATTTTGAAAAAACAAAACAAAAAGAATTGTTACTATGAAGATGTGCAAATTTCCCACGTATTTCTAGTGAATATTTAATACAAAGAAATTAGAGGTAGGGCAAAAATTACATAGCTTTTAAAAATCAATGAATAAAGAGACTCTCGTTTTCATGACACAGTTCACCCATCTAAAACTACTTATGGAATTCAAGTTAAAAAGAAGAAGCTGGAATGTTCAGAACCTGGTTCAGAGGGTTGTGCTTAGGTCTGTGTGCCTCAACTGCCATGCTGGAGCCAGGCCTGGCTTAGAATGGGATGGCAGAGATGTGCATCTCATAAAAACACGTATAAACAACACAAACAAAGTGAATGAAAATGTGAATTCCTGTGCTAGGTGAACAAGTAAATGAAAAATAAAATTAGCATTAATCAAAAAGGAGGAAGACTTTGGGTTCACTTTTTTTTTTAAATTAATTTCAGCTTACATCCTTTAGAGTGAAAAGTACTCAGTTTAGTGTTGCAGGAAGTTTGCCAAGCACAGAATATATTAGGCAGAAGTACCTGGTTTAGCTTGTGTAGTGAAAGGAATAAAGCAGTGTTAAGCTGGTGCTCTGCTGGTGCTAATATTTTGTAACTTAGATCTATCTTGACTGTTTCAGTCAAATACCATGTGTACCTATCTTTAGCAGAAGAAATTCTAAGAAGCAACTCTTAAATTATACTCAGTTCAGGGTTTTTTAAACATGTGATGAAGAGCAACTGCATGTGTCCTTTGCACAGCATGAACACAAGTAGCTGTAAAATCACATGAAAATGTCATTAGGCAGTTGGGTTTGGTAAACTCGGATTAACTGGAGAAGAGAAGGAGAATAGGAGGGATTGATACATTTCACCATTATTTGCAGTCTTGGGTAAAAGACTTTTTGCAGTCATTGAGACAAAAAGTATCCATGTGTGGGGTGTTTTAATTTTTCTCTGAGCATGCCATTTATTTATTTATTTATTTATTTATTTATTTAAAAATACCTGATCATGTACATTTATTGTGAACTGTCTGGTGAAGTTCTGCATTCATTCCTTAAATACAACCCATTGTATTTTACTGTCCTAAAATTCTCTCTTGGATTATAACCTCCTCTTTTCTCTTAAGTCTAAGTGGTTGACTGCTGCAGCATTCATCCAGTGCACCTTCTGCATTTCCTTCAGCTTTTCCATTCCTCGAAAATGGTTCTCCTATTGACTTGTGCTTGGCACCAGGCTGATGCCATTAACAAAAACATCAGTCTTAAAATGTTTATTATGATTCTTGATTGGTGAGAGAATTGCAGGTGCTTGTGGAAGTCCAATTTGTGAATAGTAGTTCTTGTCGATCAAGGCAATGTGTCACTGTGCCTGACACACTTGTGAATTGTTATCAATCCTGTTACCAATTTGTGTCTAATCCCTTCTTGTCCATCTGTGATGCTTACGGTTCATCTCTTTTGGGCATTAATATTCACGTTTCAGAATGATACATCTAATGACCGATCTCACTTTGAGGGAACAGTGCCATGTTATGATGGAATAAAGTGTCATGATGTCTTAGGTAAATAAGCCAATTGGTATGGGAAGGGAAAAAACCCCTTCATCTGGCAGTAAAGAAAATAAGAGGAAAAGCTCTGGTGTATGATTCTTATTGAAACAAGTGTATTACCCAGTAGAGTATAAATGAGGAAATGTGCCATCTGCACCACATTTGTAGTTAGAGTGAGGGTGGTTATATGGAGGTTGGGATTATGTAAAGTGCATTTCAGATAACCTTTCTGGATTTTGAGCCATGGTTCCTGTAAACTTCTCTATTGTAGTCCAGCCCACTGCAAATCATAATGCTTTGTTCTGAGATTTGGGAAGAATTGTGTCAGAGATGTTACTCAGAAGGACCTCAGCTACAGCCTGAGATCATCAGGGTCAGGATTTCAATGCCAGTACTGTTCCCATTTAAGTATCTTCTTTGTCTCCTGTGTTGTAAACCCTATCCTCAAAGGCTTGCTTAGGGTTGGCTAAATATTCCATGAGAGCTGCAAACCCACCAGAGATCAGATGGAAAATATGTATATACTGTGTGTGTGTATTGTATGTGGCAGCAAGGCATAGTGATGGAGTAACACTTTAATGTATACAGTATCTTTATTATGCAGTCAAGTGGGGAAAAAGTGGATGTTTCTATTTATCTGTGGGGGTTTTTTTTGTCTTGGGTGTTTCTATCTTTGACTGATACAAATATTTTGGAATCTAAACATATCTCTGCAATACTGTTGTGTCTTTGTTCTGGATTTCTTTCATCTTAACTTATCAACACAGTATATGAGCCATTTTATCCTACAGTGTGATCATCATCCTAGTGTGTATTTGCTCATTAATGTCAGGTTAAGATCTAAAGAAATGCGAAAGTAGGAGTGAAATTTCTTTTTTTTTTTCTTCTTTGTTTGTACTAATCTTTTTATACTAATAATGATGTGAAAAGGAAAACTACAGTACTGTGGCAATGGAAAAAAGAAAAAGTATACACATTTTCCACAAGTGCTCTACTGCTTCCAGTCTTGGTTTGGCTTAAATATTAGAACTCAAACATGATCTTAAAACAAAATTGATCAAGTCTCTCTGCAGGAGGGAATAATTAGTTTGGTATTTAGAAATAATTGAAATATCCTAATAAAATATTCCTTAGAAACAAATGTATATGAAATGCACATTCTAATATTTGTATTTTTTCACTGAATAGATTTCTTTTTTCACCCATGTCCTTTGCATAAATTTATGAACACTTGGTTAGGTCTGTTTTTGTATACCTGATATTCATAGTAAAGAAATTTTGAAAGGAGAAAATACCATGGAAAAATGTAAGATCTCATAATTATTTTTAAACTGTTGTTGGTTGTTAACAGGACACTTTTGTTACATTAGCTCTCTTCTCTCTTTTTTTTTCCCCACACAGTTATCCTAGAAGTGTTTAAGAAGGCTTTTGCCTTCCTTAGGAAAATAGGAACAAAATTAAAACAACTTTCTGATTTTCAAGTAAAAGGTGAAATTTTCCTTGAAGGGTGCAGACAGGAGAGAGAGATGCAGGAGTGGGCCAGGGAGACCACAATTTATGCATCAGGGTTTGGATGTTTTATCTAACTTAAGGTGTTGAAAATTCTCACAGTTGGAGCCTGCTCTTCTCCACTAAGTAAGCAGGAGTAGAACTGTTCTAATCCTGGTCATATGCAGCAAAAAATGCTGGATGAGTTGTTTGGGGAGTGTGAGGACAGCAGTGAGAGTAACCCACAGTAGGTCCCATGGGGAGTGACAGGGCACTGATCCTTGTGCTGAGAACGAGAGTCAGAGGAGGTTTCCCAGTTGAGCAAAACCCTGAAGCACAAGGAGAACTCGAGGTATGTGAGTTGTTTTCGGGAGGTCAGTTCCATGCTGAAGGTTTTAGGTGGACCACTCTCATTCCTCGCCCCCCACCCTTCTGCTTAACCATCCAGCCATTTACACTGCTTATTTTTATTCCTCAGAATCATTCTTTCCTTTTGTGGGGACAGGTCACCACTCACAACCTCACAAAAAAAGAAAAATAATAGTTAAGAGTGTGTGTTGTCTTGAAAACTTTTTAATTTGATTGACGTGATTTCTAGCATACAATATATTCTCTGAAGTTTGCAGGGGGAGCTATGCAAATGTTTTTATGGAGCTGAAATGCCTGGTTTACGTTCGATGTTTTTAGATTGTTAGGCTATATTGCAATACAGCATATTAAAACATAAATGACAGAATTCAAGGGCAGTGTTTTGACTTTTCTAAGGTAAACGTTTCCATATCGCAGTGTCAGTTTTGGCCTGTTTTGGGTTGGAACCAAATTGTCTGCTGTAAGTTTCATTTTTAACAGATTTACCTATGCTAATGACTTTAGCAGCTATGACTCTTTCATTTCAATCCTTCCTGAGAATCACCATGTCTGCCTCTACTTGTTGCTTTATTATTTTTTGGAGCTGCCAGTTTTCAGCCCTCTCCCTCCCCAATAGCAGGAGGCACAGAGGTCTTTTCTCTGCATTCAGAGTATGAGACACAAAGAAGCCCACAGTCTAGTTACTGAGCTAGGTTTATTGCAGTAAGTTGGCATTGTAGGGCACATTCTTCCCAACATCTTGAAGCTTTTAGCAAGTCTTTTCTCTTATTTGAAAACTGACACAGTTTGGCTTCTGTTTATGAAGGAGTCACAGCCCTGCAACACTGATTTGCGTTTTCCTAACCCTGTTCTGGTGTGCTTTCAATAACGTGGCAGTCCCGTGTGAAACCTTGCAGCTTTATTTACTACATCAACTTTAGCAGTAGGCAGTGCTTGATTTTATGTAGAACTTGTGGCAGAAAAGTTCCAGAAAAGTAAAAGAAAAGGAGATCTAAGGCAATTTTTTTCTTTATTTTTGTACTATCCTGTTTATGTCTAGATTTTTTGTTTATAATGATGTTATTTATTATAATAATAAAATGTGTTAAGACTTGCTGGATTTCTCAGCCTTCTGGATCAAAGGTCCTCTTTATTGACAGGCATTGTCAATGTGAACTTTCCCAGATCAGACAAATATTTTATTTTAAGAGACTGACCTTCCAGCCT